>NC_056746.1:932950656-932960656 GCF_019279795.1 Protopterus annectens
ATATTGTTGTTGATACCTACCTCTCTATGGCTTCTAGTCCTCTTCCTTGTGAGGCCTCATGCTAATGATCATGCCCAGTCCTTTAATGCCCTATAGAGTGAAACTTCAGTGTCCCTGCATGGCCTGTGGGGGCCATTGGAGCTGTGGTTCTATCATTCAAGAGTATAGAAATGTAGGAGATTCTTCTTTATATAATTAACTAATGCCCCAGTCCCTTTGTATGCCTGTTGCAATGTTACATGTATGCTATTCTAGATGTATAAGCCAAGTAAGATTTTGGCTTCACTGCCGATTATGGTATAGCGTCTTCAGAGCGTCAACTCTGTACTGAATTATAGGCATGCCATTACCTAGTAGGGGAATTTTGGCTGACAGTCATGCCACCAATTTCTCATCCCATGGCCCAGTTTCTAAAATCTTGGTAAAAGCTATTGCAGTCAGTAACACATAGTGGAGTCTTTCAAACAGAATAGCAAACATGTAAAATGTTATAACAATATGGTAGGAGTCTAACACTTGTTGCTTTTAACAAATACATTTTGGACCTTACCTTCCTATATCTCAAGTACCCACTATAAATTTTCTATTTCCACCTTGATTTTTTCCATTAATTTCCTTGTGGACTACATTTCCTGATAGTTTTCTATTGCCATTTCAGTGGCTTATTCTAATTCCATTTAAAATTGCCCTTTGTTTCCTCTACAGTCAAGTTCCCCTCACCCTTGGTTTTCACTGATATCATCGTTTTAGTGCATGTTTAACATCAGTATATTTATCTATTTTTTTGCCCTGTATTCACTTCCATGTTAAGGTGAAAATAACATTTTGATACCTCCTACCAATCTCTTCTGCTATAGAAACATTCTGAAATGCTAGACTTCATTCTAATATTCAAAATGCTAGGCTGTGTTCTAACATTCTGAAATGCTAGACTGTGTTCTACCATTCTGAAAATCTAGGCTGTGTTCTAACATTCTGAAATGGATGCACCAGAACTGTGCCCGAAAATGCTAGGATGCGTTCTGCCATTCTGAAATGCTAGGCTGTGTTCTAACATTCTGAAAAGCTAGGCTCTGTTCTAACATTCTGAAATGGATGCACCAGCACTGTGCCCGAAAATGCTAGGCTGCGTTCTAACATTCTTTAATGCTAGGTTGTGTTCTAACATTCTGAAATGCTAGGCTGTGGTCTAACATTCTGAAAAGCTAGGCTGTGTTCTACCATTCTGAAAAGCTAGGCTGTGTTCTAACATTCTGAAAAGCTAGGCTGTGTTCTAACATTCTGAAATGGATGCGCCAGCATTGTGCCCGAATATACTAGGCTGTGTTCTAACATTCTGAAATGCTAGGCTGTGGTCTAACATTCTGAAAAGCTAGGCTGTGTTCTACCATTCTGAAAAGCTAGGCTGTGTTCTAACATTCTGAAAAGCTAGGCTGTGTTCTAACATTCTGAAATGGATGCAACAGCAACGTGCCCGAAAATGCTAGGCTGTGTTCTAACATTCTGAAATGCTAGGCTGTGTTCTACCATTCTGAAAAGCTAGGCTGTGTTCTAACATTCTGAAAAGCTAGGCTCTGTTCTAACATTCTGAAATGGATGCACCAGCACTGTGCCCGAAAATGCTAGGCTGCGTTCTAACATTCTTTAATGCTAGGTTGTGTTCTAACATTCTGAAATGCTAGGCTGTGGTCTAACATTCTGAAAAGCTAGGCTGTGTTCTACCATTCTGAAATGTTAGGCTGTGTTCTAACATTCTGAAATGTTAGACTGTGTTCTACCATTCTGAAATGCTAGGCTACGTTCTAACATTCTGAAATGCTAGGCTATGTTCTAATTTGTCCTCAGTTGTATTATTACACACATTGTTTTCTTCAGCCTATAATTTCAAATCTACATCAGGATTTTTCATTTTCCCTTTCTTCCATAACCTCACTATCTGGCACCTCACTCACTGGGTGGAAGTTTGGCATAATGGTTAAATTGTTTACCTTGCAAACACAAGGTGCAACATTTGATTCTTACATGAGATAATTGGTTAGGTTTAAAATAGTCCACAAGGGGAGTCCGAATCTATGAACCTAAGAAAATGCCTTCATCTGTGATTTTTACACTTCTACTATTACTCTTACCCGATAGCTGCCTCTATTGGAAGGGTATGAGCAAATCCTAAGTGTCCATTTGGCCCAAATCTCTGCCATTCTTTGTAGATACCACAAACTATCTTAGGTCTTAAGTGAAATACAAGCATTATATTTATTGACAAATTAATACTATGGGAAACACTTTGCCAGAAAATAATGTTTATAATTTCTTCTGTTGCTGTAAAAGTGAATTCTCAAAGTATCAGTCTACAAACACGTTTATTTTTGTGACTTTGACTTTGTATCTTTTATGTGCAAATGGACCTTATCATGTTATGGTGGGACTTCTGTTACATTTCTTAAGAATGGAAATGAATAATAAAGTTAAGTTCATAACAGAAGTTCCTGAAGTATTCCAGAAAACCACATTGAGTGCAATGCCACCTGCACCAGTATTAACAGACACACATGTGCGCGCACACACACACACACACACACACACACACACACACACACACACACACACACACACACACACAAACTAGAGCACTAACAATTTCCAGGTGCAGTGATTTACAAATTGCAGGTGGCATGTGTAAATACTAACAGTGGTAATGCCTACCATGCATACATTAAATTATGCATTATACAGGCCTTATATGTCCTCTGAGTACATTTAGAAATGAACAGTGATGGCAGCTCCTGGTTAAGCTAATAGCACAGCTGTCCACATTACAGCCGCATATGCCTTGCACAGTTTGTGGACAGCTGTGCTATTAGCTTAACCAGGAGCTGCCATCACTGTTCATTTCTAAATGTACTCAGAGGACATATAAGGCATGTTTAAGAACACCACATCTCCAAAAAACTATGCACCTGGCATCAGGAGTGAAGCATGCAGTCAACTAAAACAACTGCCCTCATTTCTATACTGACAACATACACATTATTAAAGCTCTTGCTTCAAGCTAATGCTGGACTATTTAAACTCAGTCGCTGTCTTACTAGTCCGGAGTGAATTACTTTTGCTTGAGGTCCAGAAACAAAGAAAACTACCAAAGGAGAAAGAAATGTGGTTGAACCTGCATTTTTATAACAGTAGGAAATGCAAAACATGACAAACTAAATATTATTTTATAATAACATGGTATTTCAGGCCATATTATAGCAGCGTTGGGTAAGGGAATTAAATTTATCTTGATATCACCAAAGGATTTTTATGAAATATTAGTAGATGTAGGGTGTGAAAACTGCACCAAACATATTACTTTGCAACAAAATACATTGATAAAGATACATTTTCTAATCTGGAAACAGGACCCATAGACTCAATAACTGCAGCTGTTAATTTTAAAAGCCAAGATATTTATGTTTCTCTCTTTTTTCCATAAGACTGTTACTGTATTTTACAGTTTGATGAAATAAGACATTTGTCAACATTGTAGTGATTGGAAGAAACAGAAAGTGAAATACGATTTACTGATAACTGAATGGCAGACTTTACTCTTCCACAAAAAGTGACTTAGCAATTAAACACTCAGGTAAAGGGGTAAAAACTGTGATTATGCCATAGTTAGGATATAGACATATGTGTTATAAATTATTAAACCATGATGTACAATACATTATTTTCAATAACAGCCATATAAATGAAATACAAGAATGTTCGTCAGCATTAATATATCAGGGAGTAAAACAGGGATTTATAGTAGAAAGGAATGATTTGAAAATTAAAATAAAACATGCATGTATCCCCCTTTTTAAAGTCTTCCCAAAATACATAATGACCTGTAAGATTTTACTGGAAGGCCCATAGAAACTCATATTTGAGGAGTGTTGGACATTGAGCAAGGTCTTAACACTGTTACAATGACAGAGTATTTTTGTGTGTTATAGATCTTACAAGTTTGCATTGTAAATGTGGTTTGTGTGCACTGTCTTGTGACTATGTTATTTTAAAGCCCTCTGGTTACCACAGTAGATGGTCAAACTGATGTCATTTTGTTTGCAAAAACAATTTTTGATAAGAGGCTTGTTCCCAGTTACACAAACCTGTTTACTTAAAACAGCATTGTATCTGCAGTGATTTTTACAATGGTTCTTAGTGTCAAGTCTTGTCAGAAATTTAGGATGCATGGCTAGGCTTAACAAGGCCCTAGGAGTCATTAGTCTAGTACACATCTAGGATCCCAAGTAAGATTTTACCACAAATACCTAGACATTCACTTCCCAGAGAATGGAAGAAATGTTCGGTACTTTTTGTTAGAACAATAGTACCACTATGATAAGTATATGTCTCCTACTTAGTCATGAAGACATATATTAAAAGCTTTAGGGTAGAGATCAGCATTGTGGTTTAGGGTGTCACAGTGGAGCAGGTGGAATTGTTGTTGCCTCACAGCAAGAGGTTCTCCGGTTCAGTTCTCCCCTGGGGTACCTTCTGTACAGAGTCTGGATTTCCTCCCTGTTTTCACATATGTTTTTCCTTGTTCTCTAGTTTTCTCCCACTTTTCCAAAGATTTGCAGTAGGTGGATTGGACAGTCGAAATTAGCCATACGTGTGAGTATGTATGCATGTGTCTGGTATAGAACCACAATTGCCTGTAGGGTTGCTACACTGTGAGCATTGGCTCTAGCTGATGGTCACTGTTGATGTGACCCACCCAACCCTATGTGTAAAAATGGGAGAAAAACATTGTGGATGGATGGATGGGTGGATGGATGGATGGATGGATGGATGAATCACTAGTAACAAAAGCCTATTGCAGGAAACACTTTTCTGGTAACAGTTAGTATACATCCAAGATATCTCATCAATTTCCTTTAACTGTGAGTTTTTAAAAAATTTTTTTTAATTTAGTATATTTACAATATACACACAAAAAGGAAGAAATATATAATCACATACTGTTATACATTGCTAGGTGTACATTGAATCATCAACATAATCTTATATAATTAACACAAGAGTCTTGGTATTTCAGTAAAAACATTTCATGGCTGTCCCAACTACTAAAAGTCTTAGTATGACTTATAGCTCTTATTCTGACCACTTATTTTTTCAGTTTTACATACTATTGCTGTTAAATTTAAAAATTATGTGAATGTACGAATTGACAGCTGTGGGTTTTTGAACAGGCTGAATGTGAAAATGTAGTCACAGATAATGGTTTCAGATTAACTCGAAGAGGCTGATTTTTTTAATGGCTTATGACAGGGTATAGGGTCAAAACAGAAGGGAGTTAATCGTCCAGAAAGCTATATAGCTGCATTGTCTTCAATGAGTTTTGTGTGATGCAACTTTCATAAAATACTGTTTGTGATAAGAATTAGAATGTTAGGGCAGCAGCACATTGCAGTCAAACTATGCCACTGTCGTAATATTCTAAGCAATATGCAATTATACTACCACTGTACAGTGTTCTCCATTATTGCCTAACTTTTGTAGTAGCTGAGTTGTGTGCATTTTTAAATGCCCCTTTAAAAAATATGATGTAGATCAAAGTACTAGAAAAATTGGACTATGAGTTCTGGAACACTTACGAGACATTAGGAAAAATTCTTAAGGCAGTGCGGTTATCAAACATTCTAATGAAGTCCATAATGGAGATACAGTGGAGATAAAGTATTTTACCACAAATCAAATCCGTAACGAATATTTACTAATAAATGGCAATCATACAGAAACAATGCTTGATATCGTTTTAAATGTGGGACTTTTATTAGTGTGAATTATGAATTGATTGTGAAGTACTAAGCAATAACCCACGGCTGAGTGTGGGTAATGCTGGATTTACCCGTGGTTGGTGTGGTTTGGTCATAAGGGCGAAGCCCGAGTGACCAAACAAAGCCAAACCTGGGTAAATCTAGCATTGCCCACACCCAGCCGTGGGTTATTGCTATTATACAATGACATTATTTAAGAAAAAAAATATTTACTTTTCTTAAATAATGTCTTTGTATAATGCCGCTGTGCTGCCCTTCTGTGGTTTTCTGATATCCTGGGGCTTTTTCTGATATACTGCGTATGCATATGAGAGCTGTGCAGAGCTGTGCAGAGGTAGCAACGGAGAAAGGAATATCTCCATTGCTTTTTTTTTTAAATTGAAAATAAAAAAAGAAAATCGGGAGATGTTTTACTTCCAGGAGAGCCTGGACAGACAAAATAAAAGGATAATAAGGTAAGTTTCTTTAATTTTGCAGAACGTACCTGATTATCTTCTTCTTTTTTTTTTCTGCGCTGCCTCCTTTATTTCTTTCAGGTCTTCTTTTTTCTTTTTGGGGGCAAAAAAGAAAGAAAAGTAAAAAAAAAAAAAATAGGAGATATACTAATGGGAAAAAGTCCGGGCGACTGGACCTTTTTCTGTTAGTATACTCTCGGATTTACAATGGGCACGCTGGTTGGGCTGGCCAATCAGCGTGCTCGTCTTTGAATATTAATGCCAATCATTGTATAATTAATTTATTTATGTACAGATCTATTTATTTAATCATGGATTTATTATTCATATATTTATTAATTGATCTCATTCTTCATATAGTCATTCATTCTCCAATTACCCAATAAATCTGTCTCAAGTTTGCACAGGAACCATAACCCTTTCTGGCTGCATAAACACTCCTACTCAAATATGGAATATATGGCTGTGAGCAATTTGGTAAATAACCAGTTCCCCTAGAAAGAACATGTCTTTTGGATGTGGGAAGAAACTGGAGCACCCAATGAAAACCCACATGGATACAGGGAGGACATGTAGACTCTGCACAGAAGGTACTCCAGGCAAGAATTGAACTGGAGAATCCAGTGTTGTGAGGCAACAGTGATAACCACTGGATTACTGTGCCATCAATATTCATGCTTTTATCCATTTATTTATTAATTTATATATCTATTCATTTGCTTTTAAAAAATTGTTATACAGTGTCATGTTTATTTTATTTAGTCATTTTTTCTGGAAGTATAGATTGAATGATGTAACAGTAGCTAATTCATAATGTGGTAGATATTGATACCCTGATTTTCTCTATCTAGCTAATACATACTGCTGAAATTAAGTTACAAATGTTCATTTTCATTTCTCAATTACTTAATCGTTTGTGTAATTGATGAAATTTGATATAAAAGATATGTTAGCCTAATTACATTTTAACATAGACAGTTATCAGGTTGATGAATTTGTTTGTTTGAACAATGTTATTTGCTTAAGATAACAATTTAAAAATACAAGTATTTTCAGTTCACACTAGTATTTTTTTCAATGTTTTGGAGTAAAGATTGCAAATTGTTTGCATTTTGGGAAATATGAACATTACTGTAGTACACACTGCCGAACAGCATTTACAAACAACAGCAAAAGAAGAGAACTAACTTTGGACGGCATGATGCCAGGAAATCTTCTTGGGCTAGGCTTATATAGGCTCCAGGGCCGTTAGCCTAGTACACACCTATGAACCTATGACCCTATAAGAGGGTCCTGCAAGAATGTGGGAGGGGCACAGGCAGAAAGTGTGAGTGTGAGTACGTGTGTGTGTATGTGTGTGTGTGTGTGTGTGTGTGTGTGTGTGTGTGTGTGTGTGTGTGTGTGTGTGTGTGTGTGTGTGTGTGTGTGTGTTTGTGAGTGTGTGTGTGTGTGTGTGTGTGTGTGTGTGTGTGTGTGTGTGTGTGTGTGTGTGTGTGTGTGTGTGTGTGTGCGCGTGTGTGTGTGACTCTGTGTGTGTGTTAAATAGAGGTAGAGAGAGAGTGAAAGAGAAAGCAGAAGGTGTGCATGTGTGTGAGTGTGTGCGTGTGTGCATGTGTCAGTGTGTCTGTGTGTGTGTTAAGTTGATACAGACAGAGTGAAAGACAGAAGAGAAAGGGCACGTGTGTGTGTGTGTGTGTGTGTGTGTGTGTGTGTGTGTGTGTGTGTGTGTGTGTGTGTGTGTGTGTGTTGTGCACAAGTGTGAGAGACAGAGACAGGAAAATGCAAAAGAAAATAGAAGTTCTTAATTTTTGCAAAAGAAAATAGTTCTTAATTTTTGCAGAGGTACATATATTTCATTTGCTGTAATTCAAATATATGATAAGATTAAGACTGCTGAATGTAGCATTTTAGTAGAATATTTCCTAACGAGATTTCCACGATAACAGACAGAAACCACTGTCATTGCATGTTATTGCAAGTCCTGAAGACTGTAAAAGAGCGAAAATATATTTCTTATTCATTTCCCAGCAGAAAAATGACTCATCATTTTAGTCTTTTTACATTCCATTCTGAATGGTATATAATTTGCGATATTTCATACCCATGTATAATTTAGCATTAGTCTTTAGAAGGGTCTGTTCTGTCTTTTTCTTCTATTTTAGAAATATTATAAACACTGAAGCAACACTATATCTGATATTAACATGTGAGATCTTTCATACAGTGACAGCTCTTTGCTAAATATTTCTTTGAACAGCCATATTTAGCTTGTATGACATCTATGCAGATGTGCCTCTCTATATAAAAATACAGGAAAAGCATAAGTAAAGGACTGAATGATAATTAGACCCTTAATAACTGAGTCTGAATCAAAACATGGCCTTATTACTGAACATTTTTAAATTAGCTATCTTCCTCATGAGAGTTGCATTTATTCTCCCTTTCACGGCTACACGGGATTACACAGAACGTCAAGTACCTCTCTGACATTACTCAGTAAGTAAATGTCTGCTCTGGCAGTCTGACTCAGAGAGTTAAAGTTATCTGCTTCGGAAATGCTTCCCCCTATAGTACTAGGATGTGATTTCCTTATATTCTGCTTGCATACTATGTGACTTGAAGTGAGTCACTTAATCAGATGTATTCTTTGGTCATCTCAGAAAAAAAGTGTTTGTGACAAGCGGGTTTAATTAATTAATGAAACAGACAAGTGGAGGTTAGTGGGATTTCAGCTAAGATATCCAGCTCTGCAGGTCTTGAGAACAATATTGTGATTTCACTGTTGTTATTTTCTGTGGAGTAAAACATACCCATGAAAAACAAATACTCATAGCTCAATAAATGAAGACAGATAATCATGTACAAAAATCGAATCAAATTGCCTTTTCCTGAAAGACTCATGAAATAACTGACACTATTCTGAGCCAGCTCAATGGCACAGAGGGATGGAGCCATGAATATGAATGGTAATGACTTGTGTTCAATTACAGGGCAGGGAACTGGAGGATCTGAGAGTGTGGAATGGGACATGAGTTGACATTGTTGGTTTGTCTATTTCAGGTAAAGTTTGGAAATATATAGGCCTTGAGGACATAGGATGCACAGGTTATTATAATTTCATTTTTTTACAGTTGCAGCTACTCAAATTCTGGAGAGGAAGATAAGATTTTTTAGAGGTCTACATTCATAGAACCACCATGAATGAGGTTCATATACTTGGAAAGGCTTGCAACCATGGGACCACGAATGTGAGGATTAGATGATTAGGGAGGTCTGATGTCAGTGAACCATAAGTAATGCGGGTTAGATGTTTGGAGAGATTTGTAGTTACTGTCATACTAGGGACAAATGAATACTGGATCCTTTTGAATAGCTGGGATAGAGGAGAATAGAAACCTGCTTAAGAAAAGACTGAGGCCTGACCTACAAGGATGAGCAAACCATATGTACTTAAAAATGATGGCAAACTTGGAAGCAGCTGTGTGCACCCAGTGCAAATCTTAACATCTTTAACTCTGCCACATCCAGCTCTGACTCCTGCCTTTTTGTCAATGCCACCGTCTCCAATCCGTATAACATAGTTGGTCTCACTACCCTCTTATAGACCTTCCATTTCACTCTTACTTTCACTCTTACTGGTACCCATCTGTCACAAATCACTCCTGACACTCTTCTCCACCCATTCCACCCTGCCTGTACTCTCTTCTTCACCTCTCTTCCACACTCACCATTACTCTG
>NC_056746.1:932965656-933208156 GCF_019279795.1 Protopterus annectens
TACCAAGTCCTAAAAAGGCTGTTATTTGCTTCCTGGCCTTAGGGATGGGTCAGTTCTTAACAGACTCTGTCTTCTCTTTCTGTGTTCTTATTAATTCTCTCCCTTCAATATACCTGAGGTATCCGGTATCTTTCCTCAGTCATGCCTGTTTTACACTTCAAACCTCTAACAGTGAGCCCAGTTTGTTTCACCAAAGTACAGCCTGAACCTTAGGGAGATGAGAATCTTAGTGGTCTGAATTGCTGATGATTTCATCCATGTAGGCCACAACATAGACTTCTGAAATGCGGCCAGGGCCACAAGGAGACCAAATGGTTGGACTGTATATTGGAATAACCCATCAGCCGTGGAAAATGCAGTCTTTTCCTTAGCCTCATCAATTAGGGTAATTTGAAAATATTCCTTAAGTAAATCTAGGGTAGTCAGGTACCTAGCTTTCCCTAACCTTTCCACATGATGGGTACAGAGTAGCCATTAAACCTGGAGATAGTAGTAAGTGGTCTGAAGTAATGCAAAATCAGATCATATTGTCTGGTTTTGGATCTAAAACAGTAGGGCTATTCCAGTCACTGGCGAATTCCTCAACAACCTCTAACTTCAACATCTCTTCTTTACTTCTTAGCTTGAGCTTCTGGAAGGTTGACTTTTTCCTCTGGTTCTGCCTCTATTACTTCCTAGCAATTCTGAAACTATTTCTTTGTTTCCTAAGAAAGAACTCTTGAATCTCCTGTCTTTAATGTTTTGAGATAGTTTTGCCTACCATAAAGGGGGGATTTGAAATTAGTCACTTCTCTCTGTCTTGGTTCTAAATTTAGTTAAAGTGTTCAGCACACTTCCTTGCAACTCCTTTCAGGGCTTTAGAACATATATTTGGCAAATGTATCACTCCTCCTTCCTGGTTGCATGATTTTACAATTCAACTTATTTATTCACTGAGTCATGGAGAACAGAACTAAAACTTGGTCAACCACCTGAAACTTTGTTGTTCTGAATATTTCTGTTACAAACTCCTTGTTGGAATGCTTGAACCCTTTCCATATGCATTTGCACAATAGACATGACTGTTTGTAGTCTTTCCTAAAGTTCCATATAATACCATATGACACTTTTAAAAGGTGACTTCTCTTCTTCCCATATTTATTTCACTATGCCCAGAAGTCCTTCTGACTTTCAACAATATAACAACTGAAAGGAGCTGAACCATATAGAGGCTTGATGTACCTCCCAGACCAGGAACATTAAGTAAGGCAACAGCTCATCCCGGTTCTTCATGACTTCCTCACTTAGCTTGCCCAACATCAGTTTTAAAGTGCAGTTAAACATCTCTGCTGACCTATGTGTTTCGGGATGATAAACCAAGGTCCTTAGTACTTTATCCTGAAGATTATGGCACAGATATTTCATGACTTTGGACATGATGGGTGTACTTTAGCAATTTGGATTTCCTTAGATATCTCTACCTGTTAAAATATCAAAGCCATTTCCTTAATGATTGCTCTGGAAATAGCTTTCCTGAGGGGGACTAGCTTTTGGGAACTGGGGAACAGTTTTTCTACTGCTCTATCTCTTACCTAAAAATTCCACATGCAAAACATTTTACTAGCATATACAAAAAATCTCCTGTTTTGCAATGTTTGCCGTACGTGTTGGGCATTCACCCAGTGGTACCACCATGCTATATTACAAACACACCTATACCTATCTATTGGTTAATGCATATAGCTAGACTGAGAGAGGGAGAGAGAGGGAGAGGGAGAGAGAGAGAGAGAGAGAGAGAGAGAGAGAGAGAGAGAGAGAGAGAGAGAGAGAGAGAGAGGGAGAGAGAGAGAGAGAGAGAGAGAGAGATATGACTACATGATGACTCCTCTACTTTCTACATTATCACTCACTATAGCATTGATACAAACATATTAACTCCCTTTTCATTACAGCTCTGCAATAAGCTTTCAAATGGGTCCTGCAAGAGTGTGTAATTCCAGTTCTCCAGTTTCAATGGGCTGATGAAAAAATGGGTGACTGTGTATATGCGGCACTAAATCATATGTTCACAATGTAGGCAGTCGATGATATTATGTTATTCCATATACAATGTAGGCAGTTGATATTGCTATGGTATTTTATACAACAATTCCCGAGTAGTATGTATTTTGAAGTAATATTTGCATGTGCCACAAAGCAATCTCGGCACATGTGTATTAGGAAGTTTACATTTCTGTTTTCAGAGTAGAATTTTTTACCTTCAAGATGTAAACATTCAAGTTAGTTGACCACCTGAAGGTAAATTTTATATATATATATATATATATATATATATATATATATATATATATAAATATATATATATATATATATATATATATATATATATATATATATATATATATATATATATATATATATCTACATATATATATATATATATATATATATATATACACAGATAGATATAGATATAGAGATACATATATATATATATATATATATATATATATATATATATATATATATATATATATATATATATATTTTATATATATATATATATATATATATATATATGACTATTACATTCCCGAAACTGCTTTTTGACCGGTCAAAACATCGACCCAGAAAGACGAATCTGTACCGTCGTATAGGCTGCAAACTCAAAATGAAATATATCAACTCCCAGAGTCCGATGTATTTGACATAGCAGAAGGTGGTGTCAGTCACTCATGCTATGCAGCTTACCATACCATGACTTTCCACAGTCAATGGTACATGTATTTTATTATTTTGCAGGGGGGCAAGCCCCCCTACACCCCCATGCCCCCTGCAAATTATATATACCAACTCTGAGAATGCACTACAGTGAGGAAATGGTTTAATTCACTGTTTCTCACTGAACCATAATCTCCATACACACTGTAGAACTCAGAAAATCAAACTACACTACACATTCGCTGTAGTGTAGTTATTGTTTTGTGATTCAGCATTCTGCCCACTTGAAAACTGCCTTTCGACCACATGCTGATCGACCGAAGCAGTTTTGGAAATCTAGTAAACCGATATATATATATATATATATATATATATATATATATATATATATATATATATATATATAGTTCCCCTTCAGAAGGTCAAATGGCTGAAATCTCGAAATGCATATGGCCAAAGCCATATGCTCGAATTTTAGATGCTCGACCTTCTGAAAGGGAAAGAAAAAAGCAAGAAAGCACAAAACAGTGTTTCTAGAGGGGCGCAAGCCCCCTTGCACCCCCTCACACCCCGCACTACTTACTTATTCTAACTCTGAGATTGCACTACAGTGCAGAAAGGGAAATCTCCCATTCTGCGCTGTATTCCTATCCCCATTCAGAAGGTCGAGCTTCTGAAATTTTGAGCATATGGTCTCAACCATATGCATTTTGAGATTTCAGCCATTCGACCTTCTGAAGGGGAACTATATATATATATATATATATATATATATATCTATATATATATATATATATATATATATTAATTAAATGATAGATATGCATATTTGCAGTTAAAGAACATCTACTGATTTTTGCAACAAGAAGAGTTTAACACTGTTTGCTCACTTGCAGATTTACAGTTTGACAGATCATAAACCACTAATTTTGTTCTTCAAGGAATTGAACATTGTACCACAAATACTGTTTTCATTAATGCTGGGATGCCACATGCCACTAAGAGTATATATGACACATAAGGGAAAAAATAAAACCATTAAATGAAATAATCTGATCCCACAAATGCATCTATAAAAGTCTGAAACAGCCACAGTTTTAAAACATGGCAGAGGTCCTACAAAAGTATTCACCAGTAACCAATGTCAACACTGTCAGTACTGTCATATGCCCAGAAGGGGGGATGCTGGGTTGCATCCCTCATTCTACTAATTACCTGACGTAATCAGTCTCATTTTCACCATATGTTAGAGAAAGATAATTCTGCCTGAGTCATAGACAACTCAGAGTTCATAACAAAATAAAGGAACTAACATTTTTAGCAGTATGACAAGTCACTCCCTTCCCCTTTCGCAATTACCATTTCTTTCCCACTTTGAATGCGTTACATGAATATATCCAGAAATTACTCTTCATAATTTTCACTTAGCTGAGTTTGCACATCACAGTTTTAAGCTACTGAACTTTGCACAGATGTATGTTTATATTGAGATTACATACCTCTCAACTGTAAAGATTTTCACAGGATGTCCAGATTTATGCCTCTTATTTTTTGGTCTGTTTTTCATAAAATTGTAGTTTTCTGGAACATTAGTGGCAAATCATTAAAGATTTAAGACAGAAAATAATAATAGAATAGACATTTAGGTTTCAGACTTCAAACCCTTCAGAAAATTCATGTAAATGCAAAAACTGTTACTCTATCAACTTTATATGTTTGTAAGAGCAATTGTCCCTATTTTGGGGCCTTTGTCCCATTTTATTTATGGCTTTGTCCAGATTTCTTGCTCTAAGATATTGAGAGTTATGACTGAGAACATGTATTTGTCATTCCATGCAAAAATAATAGCAATTCAGGTACTTTAAACAGAATACACCTTTCTCATAATACCACTGCTGTTTTTCCAAAAGTAAAAGTAATGTGTTGGACTATTTGGACATTGTACCACTGACTGTAATATCAGCCATGTGCACAACAGGAAAAACAATATTCCTACTTAAGAGCGAAGCTGCAGGTTATCCTAAATACTATAGACCAATAACTTGCCTTCTGACAATAAATATACACTGGAATTAATGCCAACAGAGTTTATAATCATTTAGAAGAAAACTCAATCATGGCAATAGAACAAAAGGGGTAACAAAAGAAAGTCATATGGAACAAAGGATCATTTATTGTTAAATAAAGTCATAATGGAGAACTGTAAAAAGGGGATGAATCTAAGTATGGCATGGATAGACTACAAAAAAGCATTTGATAGTATCCCACATTCATGGATAAAAGAGTGCTTAAAATGTACAAGATACACCTTACACTGATCGACTACATTACAGTGATGATGAAACAGTGGCAGACCACATTGCAATTAAGCCATGATAAAGAACAAATTATTATTCCAGGGATAAAAATTCAAAGGGAGATATTCCAGGGTGACTCTTTGTCACCACTGCTCTATTTTTATTGCCCTTAACCCATTAAGCTGTCTACTTAACAGATTAGGTCATGGCTACAGTTTGGCTCACAGAAAACAACAAAGTATGACTTCTCATTTTTTTTGTCGATAATTTAAAACTGTATAGTTTTTTAGATGAGAAACGGAAAACACAACCGCAAGTGGTCAAAACTTTTTCAGAATGTCATTTGGTCTTGATAAACGTGCAAAAGCAACCTTTAAAGCAGGAAAGCTGCAACACCAAGAAAACATCAGTTTGAGACAGGAATGTGATATAAAAGAATTTGAGCAAGAGGGAGTATATAAATATTTCGGAACTGATGAAGGATCAGCAATAAAACATGAACAAATGCAAATAAAACTTAGTAAGGAATATTTTAGAAGGCTAAAATTAATACTGAAAACAGTGCTGACATCTAGGAACAAAGTCCAAGCTATAAACCAGTTTGCTGTCCCTGTTCTAACTTACAGTTTTGAAGTGATTGACTGGCCTCAAAAGGTGATGGATCAGTTGAACAGGAAAACAAAAAGGATGCTTCATGCTTATCAAATGATTTATAAAGATCAGCATATACCAAGATTATATATTTCCTGTTCTGAAGTAGGTATAGGCTTCCTCGAAATTTATTACATGTATAGATCTGCAATAGTAGACTGCATACAAGACCCAAACATATTGAAAGTTTTAAACATGAGGAGAAGAAATCTAAGATGACTTCCCTGCTTAGTTTAGCAGAAGCATATCGGTGTCAGGTAGGAATGGAAATCAAACCAGAAGTAGATAAAAAAAGGCAACAACTGAATGTGCCAAAAAAAAAAGAAAGAATATAAGGTGAAGGACCAGATGAGAAGGCAAGAAATGTGGAAAATGCATAAATATAGTTAGAGGTATAGAAAACTCTTGGAACAACCTCATGTTGATAAGGATAGAACACAGGAATAGTTAAGGAGAGGTGAATTTAAACCAAAAGATGAAAGGTTAATACTGGTAGCCCAAAATAGTGAATTCATATTCATTGGTTTACAAAGTCCATTGAATATTTGGGAGAAGCAGACAAATGCAGGTTTTGTACAACAGAACTGGAAAGAGTTACACATCTTGTTGCTGGTTGTGATATACTAATGGCAGAAGAACTGTATACTGAAAGGCATAATAATGTGACAAGACTATTGCATTGGGGACAGTGCAAACATTATAATATTGAAGCAGCCTAAAAACACTGGAAACATGAGCCACAAAGCATTATAGAAAATGATGAAGTTTATGTCACATGGGATCACCCATTATCAACAGTTCAAAAAATAGATGCAAGAAAACCAGATATAGTAGGCCATAAAAAGGAGACAAAAGTACATTGATCATTGAAATTGCCACATGCAGTGACTACAGTGTCTTACGTACAGAGAGACACAAAGTCATAAAATACCAGGATTTGCAGGCAGAAACAAGGGCAGTGTGGAAGAAGGATACCCAGACAGTTTCAATAGTAGTAGGAGCAACGGGACTTATAAAAAATAATTTACAATTGTACTTAGATATGTTACCAATACAAGTAACTACATATGAACTGTAGAAAGTGTCATTACTGGGTATATTGCAGGTGCCGTGAAGAGCACTTCTGGCTGACATCGAAGATTGAAACAATACTAATTTCCTCAACTTTAATAATACTTTCACTTAGGAATGGGGTCTATCCCGTCATGGTATTAGAAACTCAAAAGACTTGGAGAAATTAAAAAAGGTACAAATTAAATTATGAACAATTAATGAACCACAAACTAAACAAATGGTCTTATCAGAATTATATGAATACCTTCCTGGTATCACCTGCATGACAGGTTTACAAGAAGCTGTAGACGGTGATCAAACATGGATTTTGATGTTCAGATGGTAATAGCTATATCCCAAACAGAGGACATGTCCCACTATTGCTCTGATGTGAATATCTAGTGATACCATGGAAATAATTTCACACTTATTATGCTTGTGTCTTTCTTGAAAAATATTTCTGGCCATTATGTTACTTTATGGAAAATGGCTGGATGAATATCCTGCAATATCAGCTATGTGCTCAACTGCTGAAAAACATAAAGACAAGATTTATTATTCATAGAAAGTCTGAAATGACTCCTTCAAGCAATGCAGCACCATTTGAGGTGAATAATTCACTGAATATGCAAAGAAATATGAAATTATTCATACTGTCTCTGTCCCCTATCATCCTTCTTCAGATGAATTACAGGAGGAGTACTACAAATGTTTAAAGAGTACTTGAAAAAACATAAATAATTTCCTTGAAGCAAGTAGCCAGACTGGATCACACTAAAATCATTTACTGGATTAAGCTGCCACTGGATCCACTGAGATCTACTTTGGACTTGTTTCATCCAAATTTCACAAGAACATTTTGTGCAAAGTAAATTATGTAAAAAAGTATGCCCTGATAACAAATTTTAAACCAGGGAAAATGGATGCCAGAAACAATAATGGATGGGGCTTGTCTAGTATCTTCCCTGTCAAGTCTATCACCTTAAGGATAAATCCAGAATTCTGTTTGTTGTTGCTAGTGCATGCTCCTTCTGCTCCTGATGGTCCATTCCAGAAGTGATCAGTACTCTCAGGTCTTCTCCTGTGCTGCTGCCATGAGTTCCTCTCCCCTAGTCGAGCCTTCTCCTCAGAAATATCTCCATGACTATCTGTACCCCTGCTGGTAACCTAATGGGCCCCAAGTTCCCTGCTCCCAGCCCTGTACAAGGCTATCACACATGTTGTCCTTCAGTTCTCAAGGTGCTCTGTACTGGCTAGTGACATGTTGAAGATCTTCTTCCAGAGGCAGACCAGTACAATGACAATATTCCTGAGAAAATGTACCTTTGTGCTTTAGTATTCCAAAAGTTAACCAGTTCCCTTCCTCATTGTTAATTTCTATACTGGTGTCTGTCTACTGCTCTCCCATCTCTGTCTTACCTCCCTCATACCATGGCACCCTACCCTTGTTTTCCTTTATAAAGACTGAAGCAATGTATCTCGTCAATGCATCTGCTTTTTCCAAGCCTTCTTTGGTTTCTCTCTAATTACAGCTCTTCTGTTTTGTCACTCCTTATTCATTTTGCTACATACCTAAAAAAGTACTTGATCCCCTTCGTAATCCATTCTGGCAAAGCACTTTCAACTTTTGCCTTTGTTACCCTCACCACGTTTGTTGACTTTTTTTTATCCTCATCGTTCTGTCTCCTCCAGCTTAGCACCTCATAATGTCCATGATTTCTGCACCCTTTTGCCCTAATTGATTGCTTCCAAGCCTAGTCTTCCTCAGACCCTCTGAGTACTTCATCACCATTTCATTTCAATAGCTTGTTTACTCCCTCAGTTAGCTCCCAGTATTGAAAATTCTCTTTGACCCTCTCCCTTAGCTCAGCATTATCAACACATATTAAACCCACACCACTCTCATTGCATTCGTACCCCTCTCCCACACTAAATAATATCGAGGCACAATTACTCATGGTCAGCAGCACCCTCAGGAAGACATCCTTCAACCCCCCCCCCCTCCATGGTTAGGCCTACATCCAGAATTCCCATCCTTTAAAGTATAGTCCTGCACAGTCTAGCTGAACCTTTTAGGGTCCACCATTTTGATCAGCTCCCTCTCCTTCACCAATGTGGAACTTGGAATCACACATTCAGATCCCCCATTAATCTTTCCTTCTACCAACTGCCTTATTTTCCCCTCCAGTCCTTCATTATGTATTGGATACATGTTTACTTGCCTAAGCTAAAAGCCGAAAGAAGAAGATCAGTTTTGCAAATTAAAATCCCTGAAAACCACTTCAAGTGAATGCAAATTTTTTAATAGTGGCAACCCCACCCCACCCCACCCACTCCCACCAAATTTATATATACTAACTACATGGTGGCACAACATTAGCATTGAAAGATATTTTAGTGATTTTTACTTTACACAAATGGCACTCACTGAAAGAACCTACCACCACCTTATCTGTGAGAATCTGTACTGTAGGATCTCTCTCTCTCTCTCTGCCTTCTTCATTGTCCCATTTATGAGGTGCTGTTCTTCCTCATCTTTAACTTCACATTTGATGCTCTCCTTTATGAGAGCATCAAATGAGGTTGGGAAAACTAAGGGTGGTGGAGTCTGTATCTTCATTAAGGACAGGCACACCTCCAGACTGGTTTGCCAGCATGATGCACTGGAATTAACCCAGGTGCATCTGAGAGTTAGCAAGACACCCATCCAAGTTATAGCCAGTTATAGACCCCCCTCAATGACTCAGGACAATTACTCCTCCTACATGTACCTACTTGACTCCATCAAGGTACCCCCTAACACCTTGATCCTTGGTGACTTCAACTACCCCACCATATACTGGGTGAACTATTCCTGCACTAATGCACTCACCCAATGATTCCTTGACTTCATCAATTCTAACACACTAGACAGGCTTGTCTTATTCCCCACATGGGGAGATAACATTCTGGACTTGGTTCTCACCAATGTGGGTGACCGCTGCACCACTCCCATAGTATGTTCTTCCCTAGTGAGATCAGATCATCGGCCTGTCTCATTCAAAGTTTCTATCCACCCAACCTCCTCCCCCAATGAAAACCTGGATAAAAAAAATCTCAAAAGCTGACTACAACCTCCTAAAGGAGGATATCAGTAGTTTCACACCCCCCCCCCTCAGGGGATGCAGACCACCATGCTGAACATAGCCAATGCAGTATACAAGCACCTGATCAACTGCATAGACTCAGCCATACCCAGCAGAGCTAAAACCTGCTCCTCAAGGGAACACAAACCTGTCTGGTGCACATCCTCTATCAATAGGCTTTATAACAAAAGGAAGAAACTGTTGTCCAAGGGTAAAAAGAAACAAATTCCAAATTGGAAAAACTCCCTCCTCAGCCTAAACAAGCAAATTAGATCACTAATGAAAACCTCCAAAGCCAATTATGAATTGAAACTAGCCTCCGAAACAAAGGGAAACCACAAAGCCTTCTTCAGTTACATCAGTAACCTTCATGGCAAAGGCCAGCTTAGTTCCGAATTAGTACTTAACAGTACCACTTACACTGATCATGTTGACTTAACCTACCTGCTAGCAGCTAAGTTCAGTGCAAACTTCACCCTCCATCCCCCACCATAGGCCCATTCGACATCATCAATACTTGTACCACACCACACAAATACATAGATCAACTGTTAAAGGCCCTATCCAAGGCAAAGAACACAGCTTCCATGGGACCTGATAGTATCCCAGTCTGAATTCTGCACCATCTCTAGCAATGGATCTCATAAAAAAGGACATAGGCAATCTCCAAGCACTTGACTCCACCCAGTTTGAATTTGTCATGTCATATCTTGCCCGTTGAACCTGGTTGACTTCTTTGAGACTGTCACCAAGGCCCTGGATGAGGAAAAGTCAGTACATACAGCTTACCTTGACTTGGCCAAGGCCTTTAACACAATTCCCTACTCAGGCATCATCAAAAAGCTAACACAACATGGCATAAACCCCTATCTCATCAGATGAGTAACCAGCTGGCTCACTGATAGGACCCACAAGGTCAAAATAGGTGCCTCCACCTCTGACAGAAAACCTGTCACTACTGGTGTTCCCCAGGGATCTGTCCTTGGACCCCTACTGTTTGGCATCTAATTCTCAGAGTTCCAGTCAAAGACAATAGACCTGTAGCTGACCAAGTTTATGGATGATTGTAAGTTGTGTGCTGTCATCGACTCCCCAAAATGATGTTAACATACTCCAAGAGCATCTCATAGCAACAAATGACTGGTGCCAAAGTCATGGCCTTAAGTTAAATGCAAAAAAAATGTATTATCATACCATTTGGCAAAAACACGGACCTTAATGATTACCACATCAACGGCAACCCCCTAAGCACACAACTTGTGGTGAGAGACCTGGGTACTCAGGTCGACAACAATCTCATATTCGACCATCATGTGGTGGTGGTGGTCAGAAAAGCCTTTTACTTGGTTCATCTCATAAGTAAAGGGACTGCATCCCAAAAAAAAAAAAAAAAAAAAAAGGCGGTTATTAACTCTCTGTACTCCTCCCTCATTAGGTCAGTTATTGAGTATAACACTCCGTCATGAGTGAAAGTAGAATAAGTAGAATACTCTTAATTATTTGTGTAATAGTTTTAGGTTAATTTAGGTTGATTCACTTATAATGGATTTTCGACTCTGATTGTTTGGTTAATTTTGTATGTTATTGTTGTGTCTTTCGGCTTTTCTCGGTTAGGGGTCGCCACAGCAGAACTCCGGTCCACTAATGATTGGCAGTAGATTTTTGCATGCCGAGTTGCCGGCCCTGATGCACAACCTTCAATGAAGGTATGCCCATTCACGCATGTCTCCACACAGAAGACACTCTAGCTGAGAATCGAACAGGACAACGTCTTACTGTGAGGCGACAATGTGTATGTATAGTATTTAAATGGACTAAGCTTTAATACTGTCATCTGATGAAGTCTTGTGTTTACAATGTTTTTAGGATGAAAACATTAATAGTCTTGTTTTACTGTTAATAAATCATGTGTGGTTGTACGCTGGTCAGTTTCTCGTTTGGCTTTTTATGTCTTTTCTCCATTTGATATGTAGCTCTCCAAACACCTGCACCAACTGGAAAGGCCACAAAAATGCCTCACAAAGAGAATCCATGGCTTCCAACACCTGTCCTATCTGGACAGGCTGAAATCACTATCACTCTACTCGGTATCATAACAGATTGCTCAAAGATGATCTGTGTCTCACCTACAAGGCAATATCGGAGCCTGCCTTACTAGAGATGCTCCATATCCATAAGTCTAACTCCTCATGTAGTACCCACTCAAAAGGCCTAAATCTAATATGCAACATCAGCAAAACATGCTGGAGAGATAGGTTTGTCTCCCAGAGGCTGCCCCATCTCTGGAATACACTTCCTATATAGGTCAGGGTACCTTGTTGACCCTCTTCAAGTGCAACTTTGATGAGTAGATGGGAAATTACAAATTTGTCCCAGGGGTTCCACTTGTGTCCCTCACTGACAGGGGCAATAGGTGTTGACTGAGGTTTCTTTTTTTGGGATAAACTCTTGGCTGGGCTGGTAAGGGCCCCAGGGCAATTAGCCTAGTAACCTCCTATGATCCTATGATCCTGTGTAAATTTCTACTCCACCAGCATTTCTCCCTTATCTGACATTTCTGGGGAACCTATACTCAGGCATCTTTAAGTTTCACCATTCCTTGTTACTGGCATGCACATATTTCTCTAGTATCAGCAATGGCCACCATACCATTCCACATCACTGCTTGCAGCTCTGCATTTTCCTAGCCAGGCACTTTGTGTTGCATAATAATAATAATAATAATAAATAATAATAATAATCTTCCATGCTTGAAGTCACCCATGTTTGTTCCTTCTGTGATATTCAATGTCTTTTTTTCTTTCTAAATGCTGAATACATATCTCTCTGCTGTTTCTGTGACATCCTCTCTCCTTCCATCTTAGTTTACATTTCTTGAGATGAACCTTTGCAAGACAGACCTAAGTACTGCTGACTGTACACAGCACAGATGGAGACCATCGCTGACATAGGCCTGGTATCTCTTCTGGGACATAGCTTGATACCCTGAATTTCATGTTAGAACTTTACTGATGTCTAAATAGTCATCCATTTCCTTCTTGAAGGTCTGGACTGATAGCCTGAATTTAACTGAGAGTAAAAGTTTATTCCATAGGTGTGTGAGTCGTTCACATGTGAAGTTATCACATTTCATGGTATGGTAGACATTAATTTTTACTGAGATGGAGTGTCCACTTGAGTGCGGGTCACCAGAGGCATTCTGAACAAAATGTTTCAATTAGTAAAAGTCCTTTACTCTTCGTATTTAAATTACAGATTTCCTAAGTGATAAGATAGAATGAGAAGAGAGTTGCTCTACCATTTGGCTACAAGACAAGCCTCAAAGCCTAACATTTCCCTTTGTGAGGCATGATTTACCTTCTCTACCTGCATTAGATTGTGTGTGTGTGTGTGTGTGTGTGTGTGTGTGTGTGTGTGTGTGTGTGTGTGTGTGTGTGTGTGTGTGTGTGTGTGTGTGTGTGTGTGTGTGTGTGTCTTGTGTGTGTGTCTTGTGTGTCTTCGTGTCTGTGTCTAGGTTAAAAAACAAGAGTGCACATTTATTTTATTTACATTTGTTAACCAGGGAACACTGATCCAGATGAATCATTTTTAGGTTCAGACAAGGACTGGGAAAACAAAAATGAAAGTAAACACAACAGAACAATCAGCAGATAATGCAACACAATCACCAAATGCTGTAGTTTCAAATGAGTACATACATCAATGGCCAGGATAATGTTGAAAACGTCATGGAACTGATATTATATATACTGAGCAAATATTGCCACACACACACAAACATATATATATATATATATATATATATATATATATATATATATATATATATATATATATATAAAATGTTGAAAACATCATTGAACTGAGATTATATATACTGAGCAAGTATCACACACACACACACACACACACACACACACACACACACACAGATATATATATATATATATATATATATATATATATATATATATATATATATATATATATATATATATATATATATATATATATATATATATATATATATGTAGATAGAGAAAGAGAGGAGAGACAGACAGAAACAGAGAAGGGGACACATATGTGAAAAGTACACATCCATATTTTTCTTGCAATCAATGTAACCATGTGTGTGTTTACAAGTATTATTGTAATGTTGCACAGTGTACTGCACACACACAGATATATATATATATATATATATATATATATATATATATATATATATATATATATATATATATAGTTTAGTAAAAATACCAGTTTTTTATAGTTTTGTGTTTTTAATTTTTAGTACTTCTCTTAATTGAATAATTAATTGCATTTCATTATGGGAGTGTTCTTAAGTGTACTATATAAAGAGATGTGAATGTAGTGTAAGGAATCTTTTACTCTGTAAAGGCGATTTTGCCGTGGCGCTAGAGATAAGCATATGAACATTTTGTATCTGTGAACTCATTGAATTTCAAGTGGATTAAACTCTTCAAAGGTTGCTGCGGAGTCCTTTTTTCTGTGGTATAGAGAATTCTATTTGTGTGTGAGCAGTGGTTTTTGAATTATTGTAATGTTGCCCAGTGTACTGCCACTTAGTAAGCTTTCCTTTTATACTCTGGTACTTGAGTAAGGTGACAGTATGTGTTGTATATGCGGGTGCTGTTGCACAAGAAAGATACATATATGGACACAGCTGAAGAATGTGTATTTGTACAAGTTCAGTATTAAATTGTTTTCTGATCTAGCTTGTCTTTTATTCAATTATATGTTATGTGGATACAGATTTAGTTGGACTCAAATCAGACTGTATACTTAGGCAAGGACTGTGCTGGGTAAAACCACAAAGGAAATCCACATATACAGAAGAGGGAGTGACCTGCTAGTGTAAAATAGCATGCATACAGTGTTTGCATAAAAATATTAGTGTATAAGGCCTTTGAGTGGTTCTGCACAAAATTCGTTGCTGGAGAAGGCAATAATCTGACTCCATTTGTTATAGCTGACATGCCCAGGAAAAAAATAAAGCATGTTTTGCTGTCTAATGGTTCCTCCTTGATGAATGCTAGCCTCCTTAAAATGTACTCCATATGCACATATGCATGTATTGTGTGGTATTCTTCTGCAAAAACATATATTCTACAATATGATATGTGTACCTCCCCTTACATATGCATGCACTGTGAGGCAGTCTTTTGCAATGTGTATTCTGCAATGTGATTATAGGCACTGTGTGGCAGTCTTCTGCATAAACATATATTTGTGATATATGCACATCCCTTTACAAACACACACACACACACACACACACACACACACACACACACACACACACAACACATACACACACGCGCGCACACTCATACGCACTCACACACAGGCACACATGCACACACACGCACAAGCACACACACACGCACACATGTACACACATGGACACACATACTGCACACACACACACAAACACACACACACACACACACACACACATACACACCCATACAGACACAAACACACACACACACACATACAGAAAGCATGTACGCATACACATACATGCCTCCCTACTGAAATTTTGAGAATCAATGCAGAAGAGACAGGATTCTAATCTGATAAAAAGACTTAAATTGCAGAAGAAGAAGAGAAATATTAAACATCACTCTTCTCCTTCAAACTTGCATCTCCTATTGTGAAGATAAGACCCACATACCTGCTGAGCTTAATAAATATATATACCAAATCTGAGAACCATGCACCTCACACAAAAGGGATTATTCCAAGAAATGCCAGTCTTGGACTTACCATATGTAAGTCTGGATTTCCAGCTATTCAGTTTTCATATCTTGGGATTCAGCAAAGCCATTCCAGGGATTTTAAATGTTTAGCCTCACAAATGCGCATACACACACACACACACACACACACACACACACACACACACACACACACACACACACACACATATATATACCTGCACAAACAGACCAGTACTCACACAAATATACATGTACACACACACAAACACACACACACACACACACACACACACACACACACACACACACACACACACACACACACACACACACACACACAGACCAGCCGACATACAAACGAACATGTACACCCACATACTCATCAGTGATCACCAGAGCAGCTGCCTTAAGAAAATTAAATGTCGCCTCTGTTTTCCAGTCTTGCACCCTAGCCATAAGACAATAATTAAAGCATAAATCCTGTTCATTCATTATCAGGGTCTGTCCAGTCCCTGTCCTGACACTCGATACAGTCAGAATTAAAATTTATTAATGTGCTGTGGTATCGCTCATCATGACAGATACCAGTGTAATGAAGGACAATTAACATGCTGTGGTATCACTCATCATGACAGATACCGGTGTAATGAAGGACAATTAACATGCTGTGGTATCACTCATCATGACAGATACCAGTGTAATGAAGGACAATTAACATACTGTGGTAATACTCATTATGACAGATAGTGGTGTAATGAAGGACAATTAACATGCTGTGGTATCACTCCTCATGACAGATACTAGTGCAATAAAGGACAATTAACATGCTGTGGTATCACTCATCAGGACAGATACCGGTGTAATGAAGGACAATTAACATGCTGTGGTAACAATCATCATGACAGATACCAGTGCAATGAAAGACAATTAACATGCTGTGGTATCACTCATCATGACAGATAGCGGTGTAATGAAGGACAATTAACATGCTGTGGTAACACTCATCATGACAGATACCGGTGTAATGAAGGAAAATTAACATGCTGTGGTAACACTCATCATGACAGATACCGGTGTAATGAAGGACAATTAACATGCTGTGGTATCACTCATCATGACAGATACCAGTGCAATGAAGGACAATTAACATGCTGTGGTAACACTCATCATGATAGATAGCGGTGCAATGAAGGACAATTAACATGCTGTGTTAACACTTATTATGACAGATACCGGTGTAATGAAGGACAATTAACATGCTGTGGTATCACTCATCATGACAGATACCAGTGCAATGAAGGACAATTAACATGCTGTGGTAACACTCATCATGACAGATAGCGGTGCAGTGAAGGACAATTAACATGCTGTGGTAACACTCATTATGACAGATAGCGGTGTAATGAAGGACAATTAACATACGGTGGTATCACTCATCATGACAGATACCGGTGTAATGAAGGACAATTAACGTGCTGTGGTATCGATCATCATGACAGATAGTGTGAAAAAATTACATTGATCTGCTTACTGCTTGGTGTGATGGATTTGAAGTGTTCTTAAGACACTCAGTCTTGCTGGCTGGATTCTGCTAAAATTCAAAGTCTGGTTATATTTGCATTCACAGTCTGTTGCATACAGAAACGTGTAGAATATACACTGATGAGAGAATATACTTTGCAGCATCAACTTTAGAGAGCAGTAACAAATAACTTTTTATAATAAACCAAACGGAACCACGTTGCAGCTTAAAAGTACTGTTCCAACTTTACTTCTCATATAGTACAGATGATGTGAGAGATATAACATTTACCTTAGGACAAATGAGTCCCTACCATACCTCTAACATAACTGGATTTATACAGCTCTTTATATACAGTTTTAGTCCTCTTTGTATTCTATTTTGGAGAATTCCTTATCCTGTAGAAACAATACTAAGCTTCCTTGTTTAACAATGTCTTGTAAGAGACCAGCTTTTCTGACAGTGTGAATATCCTGTAACAGTGTCCTGATGTCCATGTAAAAAAACATATTTTTGAGGAAACACATTGTTCTGTATTCTATTTGGATCTGTGTATAAGAACAACTGTTCTTGTGCATCCTGTTTTCCATGCAGAAAAACATATTTTTGAAGAAACACATTGTTCTGACAGTGTGAACATCCTGTATTTTATTTAGATCTTTGTATAAAAACATCTGTTCTTGTGCCATATCCTGTTTTCCATGCAAAAAAACTTATTTTTGAGGAAACACATTGCCACAGTGTCATTGTCCATTCTTTAAAAGCAGATTTTGCATTTTTTGCTCTTGCATACATCCTGTTTTTAAGTCTGTAAGGGAAAAATGTCCATTCTTTAAAAGCAGATTTTGTATTTTTGCTCTTGCATACATCCTGTTTTTAAGTCTGTAAGGGAAAAATGTCCATTCAGCAGATTCCTTTTCCAAGCTATGGCAATTTAGTATGGATGCTGATTACATATTACTAAACTCTATTTCTACATTTAAGCAAGCTTTATCTTATACCTTATTTATGTTGAATAATTGCAGCAAAATTACTTTCAACCTTAGTATATTGTTGAGCACACACTAACAATTCCTTCTTTTTTATTTTAAACTAGAGAAATAAATTCAGCATTATTTGGTAATACTTTTTCATTATGACAATTAACAACAGTAACTTGACTAGCTTTTGCTAAGCAGACTTTAATACATGTAAATAATATGCAACCAAGCATTACAATAACAATAAAAGAAATTAAAAATACAGTGATTTTTCCTGTCCATCCTGTAAATAGATTACTAAACCATTCACTCCAGTCATCATTCCAGTTTTTCCTAGTATGTTGAGACACTTGTGCAATCACTTCTAAATGTGCTTTTACAGATTCTGTTTTGTCTGGAATAAATGTACAACATTGTTCTCCTATTAAAGCACATGTACCCCCTTGTGATGCTAATATGTAATCTAATGCCATTCTATTTTGCAAAACCATAGTTCGTATTGCTGTCATTTCGACAGTAATGTCAAGGACTGCATTGAAAGTGGCATTTGCCAATACCTCAACTAGTTTAGATAGTTTTCTCAGTTCCCAGATGGCTTTTGCAGCCCCATACCAAGGGAAAATACCTGCTCCAGAGATTACATCATCTCCTAAATCCATATCTTTTAATTTAATATAATCAAGATTTTGATGATATATACGTGATGTATCTAAGGTGTCTACTGGATTTTTTGGACTTTCAATTACAGGTAATATATCCCTTTTCTTTTTTGTATTTCTAATGTTTTCTTTTGGTAACTCTTTTACATGATGCATTGCTGGTACCACTAATCCTATGTAACAGGTGCCATCCCATCCCTTTGGTAACCATTTATAAGCATATTTACCACAGATGTAATATAACCCATCTGATAGAGCAACACTGCTATTTACCAGACTGCCATTTACTTGCCCCATAGTAGGAGTTTTATCATGTACAACTGTAAAGTTTTTATCTGTTTTACTTCTCCAACATGTAATATTAGTTTTACAGTCATTTTTGTCATTTTGTGAAAAATGAAATACTGCTGTGTCACTTAATATTAACTGACCCTTAATTGGTATTAAAATAGGAAAACCATGAGAAAATACTCCACGTACTGGTATGGGGTTGTTAAAATTTATCATTTCAATTGTTTGAATACAATTGCTATTACCCACTGGAACAGTTCCATTTTGTTGAAAACATATGATCCCCTGCACTATAGTAGATAACTGTACTCTTGCTTTACATAATTGTACATTTATAACTTGATCTCCTGTTTCATTTATTAATACTCTCCAACTACTAAGATAATTTAGTGGAATAGGTATTAGAGGCATTACCCCTGTTATTTTTGGTATTAAACTACATACCCAACAATTAGAAACATTCATGCTTTTTGCATACCAACATTGTCTTGCTAAGAAAGTGTTAAAAGATGGTGACCAGTCTTGTTCATTTTTCCACATTTCTTTACTCTCTCTTATGTAACTTTACAGTTTGATTAACAGGTTGTAAGTATAATTTAATACTAAGCAATACAATAATAGTTAGTATAATAGCTATTATCAATTTAAAAAAACATCCTTTAAATAGAAATTCCATTGTTGAATCATTTTGCCTTTGGTCATCCGAAACTGGATTTCCAAAAGGATGCACTTTAAACCATGTCAATTTCATTAGGGTTTTCTCTGTTGGAAACCTACAAAAGAATACATTTAATCAGATTTACATTGTTCACTATTTTTATCATTCTTAGTTGATCTTTATGTACCAACATTGTTCTGTTTTTCTTTTTTCCTTTGATTTTGTACACTAATGGTCCAATTTGTTCCACTACTTCAAAAGGGCCTTGCCAATTGCTAGCCCATGGTCTTTCCATTTGGAATGTTTTTACCAATACTTTGGTTCCACAGGGAAGGTTTTCTTCAGCTGGTATTATTGGCACCTTTTTCCATAGATGGAACGCTTGCTCCCTTGCATTATAGTCACATATACTAGTAAGTTGTTTTAGCCATTCCTGATGTTTGCTAATTTCTAGCATGGGCCTACCATTAGGTAAATCTGGATCAAATGGTAATTGTATGGGCATTTTGCGGCCTGTCATTATTTCATATGGGGAAATACCTGTTTTGCTGTTTGGTGTTGCTTGAATACCCATTAAAATACCAGGCAGATGATGTACCCATGTATTGCCCTTTTCCAAGCATGCCTTTTTTAGACGTTCTTTTAACGTCCGATTCATATGTTCTACAATGCCATTAGATTGTGGATGGTATGGTACATGAAACCTTTGCTGTATGCCTAACAAATTACACATTTGTTTAATGAGATCACTAACAAACTGTGGGCCATTGTCTGACTCTATTACCCGTGGCCATCCCCAATGACAGAAAATATTTTTCCATAAGGCTTCTGCTGTTGCCTTTGCTGTCATGGTTTTGGTAGGAATTGCTTCTACCCATTTTGAAAAGACGTCCACTATTACTAGTAGATATCTGTAACCTCCCTTTGTTGTTGGTAATGGACCTGCATAATCTATTTGAACTGCATACCATGGCCCATCCGCTGGCTGTACTCGATGTAACTGAGGCCTTTTGCTTTTAGCATTTACCTGAAGACAGATTAAACATTCTTCTATAATCAGTTTGCAGACCTTTTTTAAATTTGGGTTCCAATACTTTTCTTTTACAACTGCCCATAACTTATCAGTTCCTATATGGCCCAGTATTTGGTGATTTAACTTAACCAACTGGCGTGCCAACTGAAATGGTACATATGGCAACTGTAACCCTTTGGAGGTCGTGTATGCATAGTACTCCTTTGGTGGTATACCTGCCAATCTGCACTGATCGGTTTCTTCTTTTAAGCCCTGTTGTTTTTGTATATTTACAAGGTCTTTCTCTATTGACTCTTTATCTAGCTCTTTTAAGACACTAACTTCTACATTGGCATACTCATATTCTGGAAGTTCTTTTCCATTTTGTGCTGCTTGTTTGGCCAAGGTATCAACTAACACATTTAATCTGTAAGTTTCACTGGTTGGCTTTTGATGTGCTTTTACTTTTAAGATGCTATACTGTCCTTGTTGTTTTGACATTGTTATAACTTTATATATGTCTTTTAATACTTCAGCATGCCGTAATGGTTTACCTACACTATCCACAAATCCTCGTCTTACCCAGGTTTCCATTTGTAGTCTTAAAGAATTTACTACATAAGCACTATCTGAAAAAATGTTAATAGGATTGTAATACTTTAGCACATACAATACTGCCTCCAGTTCAGCTCTTTGAGCTGACATATGCCCTGGTAACTTGATTAGTTCAGGAGAACCCAGTTGTGGATTCTCTGGAACTATGGCAAATCCTGTCCAGTATCTGCCTTGGTCCCAATATCGTGCTCCATCCACAAAGATGGATGGCTTAAAGTGATCAAAATCAAATGCTAAAAATTGTACCTCAGGTGACATTATCTTTTCTAAACAGTTATGCTGTTTTCCTTCATATCCCATATGGTTTGATAAATGGTATTTATCCCCTGTCTGTATAGTAACAGTTTTCATTCCAAAAAGTGCCATCCATTTTGCAAAGGCTGCCTGACTAATACCATCTGTAATTTTATTCATTTCAAAACTGTCTATCAAAGCTTTTACAGCTTGATGTGGTGTTTGTACTATAATGCTGGAAAATACGGTCAAATATTCAGTTTGTTTAATACCCCAGTAAATGGCTAATAACTGCTGTATACATGGATGGTAACCCAATTCCACTGGAGTCATCTTTCTGCTAAAGAAAGTGACTGGGCGTAATGTTTTTTCCATTCTGTTGTCACTACCATGTGGTCATTCCTGTAGTAGTACCACAGACAGTGTTTTTTTCCTGCTGCTGCTTGTAACACAAATGGTAACCTTGGAGTGGGCTATTAGTTCTGTAGCTTGTGCTAGTTTTATTTTTATCTGTGAAAATGCCTCCTCTTCATGAGATCCCCACTCTAAAAGGTGGAGTTCTTTTGTTCATGTAACATTTTGTATAAGGGAGCAGCCACGGCTGCATAATCCTCTATAAATTCCCTATTGTAATTCATGATTCCCATGAATTTATGTAAGTCTGCTATAGTCAGTGGCTTTTCCATTTGTAAAATGCCTTGTACACATACAGGGCAAGGAGATCTTCCTGTTGGTTTTATAATAGTACCTAGAAACTTAACTTTTGTGTCATAAACTGAATTTTTTCACTTTTAACCTTAAACCCTGCTTGCTGTAGAGTATGAAAAACTCTCTTAAGAAGCCGTACATGCTCCTCTACTGTTTCTGACTGAATTAAAATATCATCAATGTAATGTATTACTGAATCATCCTTTTCCAAATGTTGTAGAATGGATCCTACTGTCTTATGAAAAATAACTGGACTGTTTTGAAACCCTTGTGGTAACCTTGTCATAACATATTGCTGGTTTTTAAATGTAAAGGCAAATCTTGGCCAATCTTTTTTCCTGAGTGGCACTGCAAAAAAGCCATTTGCTAAATCTATTACTGTAAACCACTTACTTTGTGGCTTAATATGTGCAGCCAACTCTGGGACTCCTGGAATCAAGTGTGCTCTAGGAGTGGTATATTGATTAACCTTTCATAAATCAATAACAAGATGATAACTACCATCTTTTTTCTTAACTGGCCAGATTGGTGAATTTGTAGGACTGTTGCCTTTTTGTATAATCCCTTCTCTTTCCCATTCTGCAATACATTTTTCCATATGTTCTTCTGCTTCCTAGGAATAGGATATTGTTTTTGAAAAGGTGGTATATAGTCCTGATCACTTCCTATTCCTACTGGGCTTTCTAGTTTCCCACAATCACTGGGACCCTTGGACCATAGATTTGGGAATTGCTGTTGTAAATGCTTCCATACATCCTCACTGTCTGTATTTATATAGCCTGTAGATTTTTCAGGTTTGTCAGGTAGAGAGATTGCATAGCAACCTGTATTTTGCTCTTCCTCTCTTTGTTGTTTGTCTCCCATCCACATAATTTCATTAGGTAAATCAATTACTATGCCTAAAGGTCCTAGAATGTCCATACCAATAATGGTATTTGTGCAAGATGGATGCATTAAAAATGCACACTTCCATATTTGTCCCACTTGACTAAACTTTATGTCCACATTTTGGCTACTCACTGCATAGCATCCTGTGCCATTAAATGCTGAAATGCAAACCTTTTTTATAGGATTTACTGGTAACTGTCTGTTTGTGACAGATACTGCTGCTCCTGTGTCTATTAAGACATTTTTCCACAGTGACCCCTCTAACCAAATATCAATCAGTGGTCGTCCATCTCGACCCTTTTTAAAGGTAGTCAGGAAAGATACCAGAGTAGGGGGGGCACATCCCTATTGTAAGGAAATCCACTCATCCTCTCCTTTATTATCAAATGCAATATGACACACCTCATGTTTTTGTTTGTCATCTTCTTCTGTGTCTGAATGATCTTCATATTTAGGTTTTTCAATCTCTTTTTTTAACTGTTGCCTAGCTATTCCTTCTGCCTGTTCTATCAAATGTTTCGGATTTACAGGTGAAACTGTTTGAAAATCTACCAGGCATACTTTCCCTTTTCCTGTATATTGATGGCTCTTATAACTGTTTTTACTAATATTGTAAGGTTTTTGTACATGATCCTGCTTTTCTGACTTTTCTTGTAAATTTGTTTGCTCTCTTTTTGGAAACACTCCCTGTTCTTCCTTCTTTTTGCGCCAGGCTTTGTAATGATCACAATTTTGCTTAACGTGTCCTATTTTTTACAAAAGAAGCATGTTGGTGCCTTTTGCTCATTACCTGTGCTTGATCCTGGTACTACAAGCATAGAGGCAGGAGCTGGTGGTGCTGACACAGCTCTTTCTGCTGGTGGTTGGTCACACCATCTTTGCCTTCCCCTGTTTTTGACTTCACCAATTACTTCAAATGGCTCACTATTATCTTCACATGCAAAGATATGGTGTGAGTATAAAGTCCCATCATCGGCCATAGTCCGTCCCTCATTAGTTTTGTACCAAATCAGTGAGGGTATCAGAATTTTCTTTGTAGATACATTTAATATCCCCTGGAACCCCTTTGACTTGTTCTAAGAAGCAATGTATTAACTGTTTTTGTATGTCTCTTTTCCCATGTCTCTGTCTGTTTTTATATATGATTTGAAATGCAAGTCTAAAATGATCACTTTGTTCCATTAATTTATCTGTGATAGTAATTTTAAAATTATCTAATAATTTGGCTGTGAGAGGCTGCCCTTGTGTAAATGCCATTAAAACGGCTGTCATATGTCCTACTTTAGTGTTCAACTGATAATCATCTTGCTTTAATTGTATGAAAGTTTTAAAACATTTGGGAATGAAAATCCAGAAACATCTAAGTAATGCATCTGTCCATATATCAGATCCTGCTGTATATGCCACCCATTCTTCAAATGTAAGCATGTTATAAAATATGCCTTTTTTATCATTCCACTGTGGTAAACTCTGTAATAATCTAGACTGTGTATATAAATCTGTAGTGGTTCCCTGTCCCTGTTCTATAATTTGGACTGGTTTTGTGTTTTTTAACTCTTCTTTAAGCCTGGATATCAAAATAGTATTTTGGAAGTTAGTCTCTGTTAATTCATCTAATTATTCTTCCTTTTCCTTCAGATGCTGTTTAAGGTCTGTCATTTCTACCTGTAAGTGTTTAAGGGATCTATGATACCTGTTATTGGATTCCTCTGTTGACTGCAGAGCTCCTATGCACTTTTGACAGAGATCTTGGATGTCAGTTTTGAACATTTTAAATTCATTTTGTTTCTCTTTTAAAAACTTATTAAAGTCTTCTGTCAATGTATCATAAGGTTTGTTTTTGTCCTCATCTGTATGTGTAGCCGTGGCATCATTCCATGCTTGTACATAATTTTTAAAGGGAGTTACAAGATCTACAGGGGACTCTGTCAATAACAGATTTGATTGCTGTTGTAATTCAGAAATTAATGTACTGACAGGACATAACTGTTTTACATCTGGATATAATGAAAACTGTGTATCCTTAATTAATTCTTTATCATGAACAGATCTGTCTGCACAGTCTAGTTTTTTAGCAATATCAAGCAATACTTGTTTATGGCATATTACACAAAATGCAGTTTCCTTTGAATCACACAATAAACATTTACTATGATATACTTCATTTTTTTGTTGCAAATACCAATCAAATGTTACAATCCACTTACATAATGCTGGTATGTCAACTTGCCCTAACAAGGTTTTACACTTACTAATGTGTTGTGTATACCAACATTGCAATTTACTCCATATTTTATCTGGTTGTTCTGCTACATTAAGAGTAAAACTTGGCTTACATTTGCTAGAATTCTGCCTGACAGCATCCATACTAAAAAAAATGTGACGTAGAAAAAAAAGTCTTAGCAGTGAGCAAGAAAACAGGTGATCAGGCTGTTGTTGCAGATGGCTGAAAATTTTTCAAAGTCACTCGAGAAGCTGGGAAAGCACAACAGGCAGCGGACTGCTGTGCTAGTGGATATTCCCCTTTCTTAGCGGTTATGGCACTGCGACTGGAACTTCAGTCTCACTCCGGATGTAGACGTCTAAAAAACTGTACTACTGCAAGCTGCATAAACTGGAATACTTCTGTTTAGGATTTACACAAATGTACAAATGTTAGTTACTGCAATTTAACTGAAGTGACCCTCTGCAGGGCTTACCATCACTCCTCCTGTGTTTGAATGCAGATTGTAGGTTCAAATGCAGGCTAGCTTGCCATTGAAAAAATTACATTGATCTGCTTACTGCTTGGTGTGATGGATTTGAAGTGTTCTTAAGACACTCAGTCTTGCTGGCTGGATTCTGCTAAAATTCAAAGTCTGGTTATATTTGCATTCACAGTCTGTTGCATACAGAAACTTGCAGAATATACACTGATGAGAGAATATACTTTGCAGCATCAACTTTAGAGAGCAGTAACAAATAACTTTTTATAATAAACCAAACGGAACCACGTTGCAGCTTAAAAGTACTGTTCCAACTTTACTTCCCATATAGTACAGATGATGTGAGAGATATAGCATTTACCTTAGGACAAATGAGTCCCTACCATACCTCTAACATAACTGGATTTATACAGCTCTTTATATACAGTTTTAGTCCTCTTTGTATTCTATTTTGGAGAATTGCTTATCCTGTAGAAACAATACTAAGCTTCCTTGTTTAACAATGTCTTGTAAGAGACCAGCTTTTCTCTGACAGTGTGAATATCCTGTAACAGTGTCCTGATGTCCATGTAAAAAAACATATTTTTGAGGAAACACATTGTTCTGTATTCTATTTGGATCTGTGTATAAGAACATCTGTTCTTGTGCATCCTGTTTTCCATGCAGAAAAACATATTTTTGAAGAAACACATTGTTCTGACAGTGTGAACATCCTGTATTTTATTTAGATCTTTGTATAAAAACATCTGTTCTTGTGCCATATCCTGTTTTCCATGCAGAAAAACATATTTTTGAAGAAACACATTGCCACAGTGTCATTGTCCATTCTTTAAAAGCAGATTTTGCATTTTTTGCTCTTGCATACATCCTGTTTTTAAGTCTGTAAGGGAAAAATGTCCATTCTTTAAAAGCAGATTTTGTATTTTTGCTCTTGCATACATCCTGTTTTTAAGTCTGTAAGGGAAAAATGTCCATTCAGCAGATTCCTTTTCCAAGCCATGGTAATTTAGTATGGATGCTGATTACATATTACTAAACACTATTTCTACATTTAAGCAAGCTTTATCTTATACCTTATTTATGTTGCATAATTGCAGCAAAATTACTTTCAACCTTAGTATATTGTTGAGCACACTCTAACATAGCGGTGTAATGAAAGACAATTAACGTGCTGTGGCATCACTCATCATGACAGATACCGGTGTAATGAAAGACAATTAACGTGCTGTGGTATCACTCATCATGACAGATACCGGTGTAATGAAAGACAATTAACGTGCTGTGGTATCACTCATCATGACAGATAGCAGTGTAATGAAGGACAATTAACATGCTGTGGTATCACTCATCATGACAGATAGCGGTGTAATGATGGACAATTAACATGCTGTGATATCACTCATCATGACAGATAGTGGTGTAATGAAGGACAATTAACATGCTGTGGTATCACTCATCATGACAGATAGCGGTCTAATAAAGACAATTAACATGCTGTGGTATCACTCATCATGACAGATACCAGTGCAATGAAGGACAATTAACATGCTGTGGTAACACTCATCATGACAGATACCAGTGTAATGAAGGACAATTAACATGCTGTGGTATCACTCATCATGACAGATACCAGTGCAATGAAGGACAATTAACATGTTATTGTATCACTCATCATGACAGATAGCGGTGTAATGAAGGACAATTAACATGCTGTGGTATCACTCATCATGACAGATACCGGTGTAATGAAGGACAGTTAACATGCTGTGGTATCACTCATCATGACAGATACCGGTGTAATGAAGGACAATTAACATGCTGTGGTATTACTCATCATGACAGATACCAGTGTAATGAAGGACAATTAACATGCTGTGGTATCACTCATCATGACAGATACCGGTGTAATGAAGGACAATTAGCATGCTGTGGTATCACTCATCATAACAGATACCAGTGCAATGAAGGACAATTAACATGCTGTGGTAACACTCATCATGACAGATAGCGGTGCAATGAAGGACAATTAACATGCTGTGGTAACACTCATTATGACAGATACCGGTGTAATAAAGGACAATTAACATGCTGTGGTATCACTCATCATGACAGATACCAGTGCAATGAAGGACAATTAACATGCTGTGGTATCACTCATCATGAGAGATACCGATATAATGAAGGACAATTAACATGCTGTGGTATCACTCATCATGACAGATACCGGTGTAATGAAGGACAATTAACATGTTGTGGTATCACTCATTATGACAGATACTGGTGTAATGAAGGACAATTAACATGCTGTGGTAACACTCATCATGACAGATACCGGTGTAATGAAGGACAGTTAACATGCTGCAGTATCGCTCATCATGACAGATACCAGTGTAATGAAGGACAATTAACATGCTGTGGTAACACTCTTCATGACAGATACCGGTGTAATGAAGGACAATTAACATACTGTGGTAACACTCATCATGACAGATACCAGTGTAATGAAGGACAATTAACATGCTGCGGTATCGCTCATCATGACAGATACCGGTGTAATGAAGGACAATTAACATGCTGTGGTAACACTCATCATGACAGATACAGGTGTAATGAAGGACAATTAACATGCTGTGGCATCACTCGTCATGACTGATACCGGTGTAATGAAGGACAATTAGCATGCTGTAGTATCACTCATCATGACAGATACCAGTGCAATGAAGGACAATTAACATACTGTGGTATCTATCATCATGACAGATACTGGTGTAATGAAGGACAATTAACGTGCTGTGGTAACACTCATCATGACAGATACCAGTGTAATAAAGGACAATTAACATGCTGGGGTATCGCTCATCATGACAGATACCGGTGTAATGATGGACAATTAACATGCTGTGGTATCACTCATCATGACTGATACCGGTGTAATGAAGGACAATTAACATACTGTGGTAACACTCATCATGACAAATACCAGTGTAATGAAGGACAATTAACATGCTGCGGTATCGCTCATCATGACAGATACCGGTGTAATGAAGGACAATTAACATGCTGTGGTAACACTCATCATGATAGATAGCGGTGCAATGAAGGACAATTAACATGCTGCGGTAACACTCATCATGACAGATACCGGTGTAATGAAGGACAATTAACATGCTGTGGTATCACTCATCATGATAGATACCAGTGCAATGAAGGACAATTAACATGCTGTGGTAACACTCATCATGACAGATAGCGGTGCAATGAAGGACAATTAACATGCTGTGGTAACACTCATCATGACAGATAGCGGTGCAATGAAGGACAATTAACATGCTGTGGTAACACTCATTATGACAGATACCGGTGTAATAAAGGACAATTAACATGCTGTGGTATCACTCATCATGACAGATACCAGTGCAATGAAGGATAATTAACATGCTGTGGTATCACTCATCATGAGAGATACCGATATAATGAAGGACAATTAACATGCTGTGGTATCACTCATCATGACAGATACCGGTGTAATGAAGGACAATTAACATGTTGTGGTATCACTCATTATGACAGATACTGGTGTAATGAAGGACAATTAACATGCTGTGGTAATACTCATCATGACAGATACCGGTGTAATGAAGGACAGTTAACATGCTGCAGTATCGCTCATCATGACAGATACCAGTGTAATGAAGGACAATTCACATGCTGTGGTAACACTCATCATGACAGATACCGGTGTAATGAAGGACAATTAACATACTGTGGTAACACTCATCATGACAGATACCAGTGTAATGAAGGACAATTAACATGCTGCGGTATCGCTCATCATGACAGATACCGGTGTAATGAAGGACAATTAACATGCTGTGGTAACACTCATCATGACAGATACAGGTGTAATGAAGGACAATTAACATGCTGTGGCATCACTCGTCATGACTGATACCGGTGTAATGAAGGACAATTAGCATGCTGTAGTATCACTCATCATGACAGATACCAGTGCAATGAAGGACAATTAACATACTGTGGTTTCTATCATCATGACAGATACTGGTGTAATGAAGGACAATTAACGTGCTGTGGTAACACTCATCATGACAGATACCAGTGTAATAAAGGACAATTAACATGCTGGGGTATCGCTCATCATGACAGATACCGGTGTAATGATGGACAATTAACATGCTGTGGTATCACTCATCATGACTGATACCGGTGTAATGAAGGACAATTAACATACTGTGGTAACACTCATCATGACAAATACCAGTGTAATGAAGGACAATTAACATGCTGCGGTATCGCTCATCATGACAGATACCGGTGTAATGAAGGACAATTAACATGCTGTGGTAACACTCATCATGATAGATAGCGGTGCAATGAAGGACAATTAACATGCTGCGGTAACACTCATCATGACAGATACCGGTGTAATGAAGGAGATTTAACATGCTGTGGTATCACTCATCATGATAGATACCAGTGCAATGAAGGACAATTAACATGCTGTGGTAACACTCATCATGACAGATAGCGGTGCAATGAAGGACAATTAACATGCTGTGGTAACACTCATTATGACAGATACCGGTGTAATGAAGGACAATTAACATGCTGTGGTATCACTCATCATGACAGATCCCAGTGCAATGAAGGACAATTAACATGCTGTGGTATCACTCATCATGAGAGATACCGGTGTAATGAAGGACAATTAACATGCTGTGGTATCACTCATCATGACAGATACCGGTGTAATGAAGGACAATTAACATGTTGTGGTATCACTCATTATGACAGATACTGGTGTAATGAAGGACAATTAACATGCTGTGGTAACACTCATCATGACAGATACCGGTGTAATGAAGGACAATTGCTGTGGTATCGCTCATCATGACAGATACTGGTGTAATGGAGGACAATTAACATGCTGTGGTAACACTCATCATGACAGATACCAGTGTAATGAAGGACAATTAACATACTGTGGTAACACTCATCATGACAGATACCAATGTAATGAAGAACAATTAACATTCTGCGGTATCACTCATCATGACAGATACCGGTGTAATGAAGGACAATTAACATGCTGTGGTAACACTCATCATGACAGATACAGGTGTATTGAAGGACAATTAACATGCTGTGGCATCACTCATCATGACTGATACCGGTGTAATGAAGGACAATTAACATGCTGTGGTATCACTCATCATGACAGACACCAGTGCAATGAAGGACAATTAACATACTGTGGTATCGATCATCATGACAGATACCGGTGTAATGAAGGACAATTAACGTGCTGTGGTAACACTCATCATGACAAATACCAGTGTAATGAAGGACAATTAACATGCTGGGGTATCGCTCATCATGACAGATACCGGTGTAATGAAGGACAATTAACGTGCTGTGGTAACAACTCATCATGACATATACCGGTGTAATGAAGGACAATTAACATGCTGGGGTATCGCTCATCATGACAGATACCGGTGTAATGAAGGACAATTAACATGCTGTGGTATCACTCATCATGACTGATACCGGTGTAACGATGGACAATTAACATGCTGTGGTATCACTCATCATGACACATAGCGGTGTAATGAAGGACAATTATACTGTGGTATCACTCATCAAGACAGATAGTGGTGTAACGAAGGACAATTAACATGCTGTGGTATCGCTCATCATGACAGATACCGGTGTAATGAAGGACAATTAACATGCTGTGGTATCATTCATCATGACTGATACTGGTGTAACGAAGGACAGTTAACATGCTGTGGTAACACTCATTATGACAGATACCAGTGTAATGAAGGACAATTAACATGCTGTGGTATCACTCATCATGACTGTTACCGGTGTAATGAAGGACAATTAACATGCTGTGGTAACACTCATTATGACAGATACCGGTGTAATGAAAGACAATTAACATGCTGTGGTTTGACTCATCATGACAGATACCAGTGTAATGAAGGACAATTAACATGCTGTGGTATCACTCATCATGACAGATACCGGTGTAATGAAGGACAATTAACATACTGGGGTATTGATCATCATGACAGATACCGGTGTAATGAAGGACAATTAACATACGGTGGTATCACTCATCATGACAGATACCGGTGTAATGAAGGACAATTAACTTGCTGTGGTATCGATCATCATGACAGATAGCGGTGTAATGAAAGACAATTAACGTGCTGTGGTATCACTCATCATGACAGATACCAGTGTAATGAAGGACAATTAACATGCTGTGGTATCACTCATCATGACAGATACCGGTGTAATGAAGGACAATTAACATGCTGTGGTATCACTCATCATGACAGATAGTGGTGTAATGAAGGACAATTAGCATGCTGTGGTATCACTCATCATGACAGATACCGATGTAATGAAGGACAATTAACATGCTGTGGTAACACTCATCATGACAGATAGTGGTGTAATGAAGGGCAAGGTGTGTAAGTCTGAGAAATATGATAAAACATAAAAACAGGTAAGACAGAATTAATTTTTAATCATGCATGTAATAGCAAATAAAAAACAAGTTTATATATATATATATATATATATATATATATATATATATATATATATATATATATATATATATATATATATATATATATGTGTGTGTGTGTGTGTATGTGTATGTATGCACTGAAACAGGTTGACTGATGGCTAAGTCAGTAGCTTTTCTGCTTGTTAATTTGGTTAAATTGAAAGCTTAAAACTTTTGTGAGAGATTGTTATATACCAGTGTTTGGGAATATTGTGTGATCTCTGAGGTGGTATATTTAAGTAGTAGGGGTGAAGGGGGCATATCTACCCAATCATGAGATTTAGAGATGCTCGCTCATGCAAAAAAAAAAAATTATTTGCATGCTTCAAGGTTATGTTTCCGATCATTTAAGGTGTGCTGCCAGTTTTTTATTTTTTTTTTTTATATTTTTTTGTCAATGTTTAGATGTTCAGCCTTATATTTTAATAAATGTCAGTATATCCATATGTCCATATCCATATATAAAAAAAAAAAACAAATAGATCAAAGATTGTAATGCATTTAATTAATTATGGAAAAACTGAGTGATACAAGAACTGTTAAAACTTTTCTCAGTGACTTATTCAATCACTTTAAGATGAAATGCTGAAAGCAGAGACAACACAAATTAACAATAAACACTTCATGATATTTAACATAACAAGAGCACTTATATGTAATCTATAGATTGTGTTTGAATGTACTATTACAGCAATCTTATATTCCAGAAGATGGAAACATGCTTTAGTACTGCAACCCTACAAAGGAAATGTAATAAATTTGAAGCACAGTTACTATCCACTTAATTTAAATTACTATCCACCTAATTTATTTGAAAATTGATTGGTGTGATAATTCAAGATGAAGACAGCCGATAAAGGCTTGTCATTAATACACAGCTTACATATAAGCAAAATTGTTCAACCATATCAGCTTCTTACAGTTTCACTAGAAAGGTAAAAATAGAAAGTAAGGTACATTCAGATGCCATTTACATATATTATACCAAATTACTCAATAAGGTGTGACACAATACATTCATAATGAAACAACACATACACAATCAAGTAGGTGTCTAAATGGCTGGTAAATAGGAGAGAAAACTAAATAACAGTACAGAAGCAGTAGATGTGATGCTGGGAGTACCACAAGGGTCAGTAATAGGTTTTCAGGTGATCTTTTTTACACTAGTGATCTAACTGCATGTCCATAAATCAAACAGGACTACAGCTACCCATTCCAGGGACCTAAATATGGCTGCGACTTGAATAGGACATGCTGGAGGGATAGATTTGTCTCCCAGTGACTGCAGTATCTTTAGAATAGGCTGCCAATTCATGTGAAGCAGAGCACCTCTATGACACTGTTCAAAAGGAACCTGAATGAGTGGATGGGGTACCATAAATTCTTACCGGGATAGCACCCACAACCTTCCTGGACATGGGCAGTCATTAATAAATACAATCCTGGGTATTGACTAGAGTATCTATGGTATTGCATTGGGATGAAACAGCTAGGCCTGAAATGACGTCTGGATCGATAGCCTAGTAACCTCCTATAATCCTATGACAACAAAAGAAATATCATTAGTCAGGTTTGGAGTCCACATAAAAATACTTGTAAGATAACTTCAAAGGAAAACTCTGTAAAGCTGCAGGAAGGACTATCCAGGCTATTCCAGTAAACGTAAGTAAAACAAATGCCATGCTCATAAAAGTACCTTATTAAGCTAACTACCACCTAGAAGCAGAATACAGACAGAAACACGTACAGAGATTAACTTTTGAAGCACACCTAATGCTATAAGCAAGAGGAAATCTAGACTATTCAAATGCATGTCAAGGGACCTAATGTTGTTGTTATTATTATTATTATTATTATTATTATTATTATTATTATTATTATTATTATTATTATTACCACAACCCCCACAGTGAAGCTACCCATGTATACTCCCACTAGTTCCCTCCTAGCATTTCACCTAAATATTAGAAGTATTAACAATAAGATTCCCAACCTACACTCCCTCCTAGCAACCCACTCCCCAGACATTATGTGTCTTACGGAAACCTGGCTAAAACCCAGTACTACTGACAATGAGATACTACCTCCAGGATACAATATTCACCGGTTAGACCATGCTATAAGGAAAGGAGGTGGGATAGCAGTCCTTTACAAAAATACTCTAACCGTTAATAGAGACACCATTCAACCTCCCCAATTCAATAATGCGGAACTCCTCATAACCAAGCTGCAGATTAACCAAAACAAACACTTGAACATCGTCTGTGCATACATTCCACCAGACAACGACCTAAATACCCTAGAAGATCTCCTTTACTGGTTATCCCCTACCTATCCCAAGAAACCATAGTTCTTGGTGATTTTAACACCGACTGGCACCCCTGATCCTCTGACCCCCCCCCCCCACTCATATAAACTTATCTGGGTTTAAACATACCATAACCTCTCCCACTAGGATAAACAAACCAACCAACAAGGAACATATCCTAGACTGGATCCTAGTTAATAACCAACCCCAACTGTACACAGATGGTACCCTCCCTGATGACCTCAGCGACCATTGTCTAATCTATATCATAAAACATAAGGCAGGAAACCCTCACCAGCCCAAATATAAAACATTTAGAAACAGGAAAAGCTTTGATGCTGCTATATTCCAAAATGAATTAAAAGCAGTTGACTGGTCAAAACTAAAAAATCTAACATTACAGGAGGCCATAGATCACTTTAACATTAAATTCCTAAGTATCCTTGATTCCCATGCTCCAGCACGTACAATAAAAACTAGATCAAATACAGCACCATGGCTCACAAAAGATATCAAAGCTAAAATCAAAACTGGAAACAGAGCCTGGGCCAGCTGGAGAACAACCAAAGCCCCAGCTGACCATCTAAAATATTGTAAACTCAGGAATGATACAAAAAAATCTATTTTACTGGATAAAAAAAGCTTCTACCAAAATCTCCTACAAAAACACCACAACAACTCTCAAAAGTTCTGGGCAGGCTTAAATCAACTACTTTGTCCAGGTCACTCCAGCACCCCAACCCCAGCTAACTACATCCATAGTTCCCCAGAGACAATAGCTAGCACCTTTAATAACTTTTTCACAGAAACAATCAATCCCTAGCAAATCAACTAACCCCCCCCCTAACTTAAACCACATGCCTAATCTACCTAATAATCACCCGGAATTTAGCTTCCAACCAATATCCACTAGTTTTATCAAAACACTTCTAAAAAAACTAAAACCTACCACCCTCCCTGCTGACCTCCTCCCTGCAGAGTACCTTCAAATAGCTGCAGATGCCATTGCATATCCCATATCTATCCGCATCAACAGAACCTTATCCGGAAATGCTATTCCCTCCCTCCCTCTGGAAAATATCTCACGTCATCCCACTCCATAAAGGTGGTAGCTCCTCAGACATATCCAGCTATAGACCCATTGCCAGTCTTTCCCCACTAGCCAAAATAATGGAGAAATGTGTATACAAGCAACTAATGCAATACCTTTCACAGAATAACTTACTATCCAACTCCTAGCATGGTTTCAGGCCATACCACAGCACCACCTCAGCCCTCCTTTCCTTTACTACTGCCATAAACCAAAACAGGAATGAAAATAGGCTAACCTCTGCCCTCTTTCTTGACCTATCAAAAGCCTTTGACATGGTCAGCCATGAACTTCTCATTCTTTCACTAAAATCTATTTCCCTCAACAAGCCTGTTATCCAGTGGTTCCAGTCCTACCTGACTGGTAGACAGCAGGCGGTACTATGGCAGGGCAAACTCTCCAGCCAGCTACCTCTCACACTTGGTGCCCCTCACGGGTCAATACTAGGTCCACTACTCTTCTCTATTTTTATCAACAACCTCCACACTGCTATCCCTAAAGCTACCTGCATTCAATATGCAGATAATTCCACTCTGATCTGCTAAGCCACCTCCCCATCTGAACTGCAAACCTTAATCCAAAATACATTTAACACTATCGAGAACTGGCTCACCAACCAATGCCTACTTCTGAACCCCAATAAAACTAAACTTCTACTCTTCTCCCCCACCAGTAGATCCACCACACTTTCATTCTCTGTCACATCTAACAATGGTACCACTATTTCCCCAGATAATCACACCAAACTGCTAGGGGTTATCATAGACAATAATCTCAAATTTGACCTACAGGTCAACAAAACCATACAGGCCATCAATAAGAAGTTTGGATCACTGTATAGAAACAAGACATTTTTAACCCCACTGGCAAGGACTGCAATCGCCTGATCACACCTACTCTCTACTCTTTTATATGCCTCGCCTGTACTCTCAAACCTCAACAAATCCGAACTAGGTAAGCTGTCCCATAGCTACAATCATATTGCCAGATTCGCCACTGGCTCCACCTATAGAACCCACCACTGCTAGAACCTTAAACAACTAGAGTGGCTAGAACTGCCCAGCTTAATTCAATTCAATCAACTCTTAACAGCACACATAATTTTGTACCACCCTGAGGATACCCCTCTCACTTAAAAATATTATTAAGCCATATAGCAGCCTAAGATCCCTACGGTCAGCCGATAAACTACTGGTGCAAACCCATAAAGCTAATAACTCTGCTGGAGAATCCCTGTTTGCCAACTTCATTGGCAAAACCTGGAATTCATTGCCAAACTATATAACCCTACAATCCTCCAAAAGTCTCTTAAAAAAAAACCTCAAACAGTATCTCAAAGTGAATTGGCTATGCCCATATACCAACCCTGATTAAGTTATAAACTAAAAGCATATTCTGCAATTATCGTAACTTGTAACTACATCACCAAGCTCTGCTTCCAATCTGATGTCTCTTACTTTTAATTGTCTGTCCATGAGAATTGTGAGTCCCTACTAGGGAACACTACTAACCCATTGTATATAATCACTTTGTTTTTTATAATTGTTTGCTAACTTCTGTGTAATCTATGTAAGTTTGTCTATGTGGAGCTTTTCTCCCCAGGCCTCCACTGAAAATGGACATGTATCCAGTTGGACTATCCCAGTATTCAAATGTAAAATAAATAAAATAAATAAATAAATTATTATTACTATTGTTATTACTATTTTATTTACTTATTTTTGCCTACTGTTGCTGACTTCTTCTAATGCCAGTGCCCTTCTCTTCACTTGTTTTCCCAGTTCCTCCATACATTTGAGAGAAGATAAGTATGAACTTAAAATGGCCACTAAAACCAAAATTAACAGCATTTTTTTCTTTAGCTGTGTTAAGAAGTTTAAGAACTAACATCCAAAAGTGTTCAGAGCTAGTCCACAATGACATTACACTCTCTGATCCAAAGGGAATAGCTAAAGTCCTAGATAACAAATTTGGTGCAAATTTTACTCCACCTACAGTTATAGCTATCCCATGGGTTCCACAATGTTAGCCACCCCTTTTAATAATTGTGGAACAAGTTCTGTCAGCCCTGTCAAAAAACTAAGAATACTTCATCCTCTGGCCCTGACCACATACCATGCTGACTGATTATCAGTGCCAAACATGGCCTTTCTGACCCCTACTTAACCTCTTTAATCTAAGCCTCTCCATTGGTTGCATTTCTGAAGAATAGAAAACAGCCACTGTAATGTCATTACATAAGAGTGGCCCAGCCATGGACCCTGGTAACTATAGACCCGATAGTCTCCCTAGCTTCATATGTTAAGCTGTAGAGCACATTATCTCAGAGTTCATTAATCCTGACATTGAAAACTTCTTTTACCCTGGACACTCATCCGTTTGGCATTTTCAAAGGAAAGTAATGATCTTTAGTCTCATTAATTCCTTTGAAAAAGTCACTGAAGTAGTAGATATTGGTCATGCAGTGCATATAGCATATCTAGACCTGTCCAAGGCCTTCGACACTTTTCCTCATGCAGGTATTATTGATAAACTTGTAAATCTGAATAGAAATCTTTATATTGTTCTATAGGTAGCTAACTTGTTGTCTGAGAGAAATCATTTGGTTAGAGTTGCAGCTACTATGTCTGAAAGCAAAAAAGTTGCCAGTAGTGTGCTACAGGCCTCAGGTTTGGGTCCTCTCCTATTTGGTGCATATTTCGCAGACCTTCAGGCCAGCACTCCTGACCTATGGTTAAGTAAGTTTGCAGACAACTGTAAATTGGGTGTTGTTATTCGATCTTGAACTGACTCACAATTGCTACAACATGACAACATGGGTTAGTCCATGTTAACAACTGGTGCAAGGGCAGTGGTCTCATATTAAATGTAAAAAAAATGTAGCATAGTTCATTTTTGTAAACAGGACAGTTTCACTTACCCTATAGGAGATGCACCTCTCTAATTAGACACTGTTAATTCCTTATCATCTGACCATCATACCTTCACAGTAGTTAAGAAAACCTTTCATCTGGTCAATCTCATTCCCAAAGATATCTCCGCTAAATCCAAAGAAGTCTTAATTTCCCTTTACTCATATCTTATCAGACTAATTCAAAGAGTCATAGTCATATACTGTTACTAGGCTAAGGACTTGATGGGGGGCATTCTAAGCCTAGCCAAGTTTTCCTGAAAGAATAATGACATCCTGTATCCAAATAGGACATTGATGACCAGGCATTTATAAGCTACCACTGTCCATAAGGGACATGGATGCCAGTCACATTGTAAATTTCCTATTCCCCATCCACTGGTTAGGTTTGCGCTTAAATTGGGTAATAGACAAACTCAGCTTTTCATGGATAGGAAACCTCTTCCCTTGGAGGGGCAGTCTCTGGGACATCTGTCTCTCCAATGTGTTATGTTTAGGTCACAGACAAAATTCAGGTTCCTAAATATTGCATTTCTGGTACTGTTTGACTTACGAATATGCAGAAGATTCATAAGTGTCGGGTTTGTAGATGTCTTGTAAGCCAACTATAAATCACCCCTCAATAATCTATAAGAGAATGAGTAGATGGAAAGGGCTTTATCTAACTCAGCATAAGGCAGATTTGTTATGCTTTACATTCTTTTTGGAAGGAACCTCTGCAGTCAGTCTAGTTGCTGCATATGCCTGGTCATGTACATGCCAAAAGAAGTATTGTACTCTATGATTGGACTGATAAGGGCAGAGACCAGTGGTATAATGATTTCTTTGGATGTAGATACCGTGCCTTTACTTATACGTTGCGCAACATAAAAGGATTTCCTCACCACTATGGCCATGTGGTGGTCAAAGATAAGGCTGCTGTCTACATGCTTACCCAGATCTGCGAACATTGGGTCAACTCTTATGAGCATATTGTTAACACGGTAATCACCCTGGATGGTTGACTTCCCAAAGGGTACCATTATTCATTTCTTAGCTTTGAGTTTGGCTTTGGCACCATTTGTTAGTCAGAGATAGGCTGTCTTGAAGAATGCTAGTGTTTACAGGGGAATCAATGATAACCCTCAACTTGCAATCATCTGCAAACTTAGTCAACCATAAACCTTCGGTATTTGCTTCCATTTCAGAGAAATAGATGCCAAAAAGGAGTGATAGCAGTACCGAGTCCTGGGGGACTCTGCTAGTGACTGTCTTTTGTTGGAGGTACCCTCACTTATTTTGACCTCCTGGGTCCTATTAATGAGCCAGATGCCTATCCAGTGGGTGATAAAAGGTTTTATGCCTAAATTGGTGATTTTATCTATAATGCCAGAGTGGGGTAGTGTCTCAAAAGCCTTGCCAGGTCAAGGTAAGCTGTGTGGACAGCCTTGCCTCCATTGCTTTGTTGACCCTCTTAAAGAAATCCACCAAATTTAATAGGCATGACCTTCCTTTAACAAAGCTGAACTGTGATGGGTCCAGTTTTTGCATGTTAGCTATGTCCTCATTTATGCTGTCCATGAAGATTCTTTCCATGACCTTATATATGAGACTGAGCAGACTTGTGGGCCTGTAGTTACCCAGATCAGTGGTTGGACCTCCTTTGTGTAGAGGAATGACTGTAGCCAACTTCCATTTCTTGGGCACAAAACCTGACTATATGCTCCAGTTGAAAAGTGATTCACGTGGACATGAGAGGTCATGTTTCATGCTATTTATTAAGTACCTTGGGATGTTATCAGGGCCCATTGATGCAGTGTTTTTGGCCTTGCAAAGTGCATTGATGACCTGTTCCCTGGTAATGGTTGGGGGTAGATTGTGATATGCAGTATTTCCTTTGGACTGTGGAAGGGTGTGGGGAGAAATTTGAGCTGAACCTGTCGGCCAAGAGATTGTCACTGGCCTCTGGATCAGTGTGGGTGATGCCATTTACAATAAGATCTGTGTATTATTGCGCATTTCAACTGAGGTTACAGACATAGCTATAGAAAGCTTTGTGGCTGTCTTTTGCCTGAGAAGTTATTTTTAATTCAAATTCAGCCTTTGAAGTATTACTTACCCCTCTTAGCTGCCTGTTTAGATTGGTCAAGGGGGCTTTTAGTATGTAGGACCTAATTCCTCCTATGCTCGATTAAGATTTATTTTTCTTGTATAACCAATTGATATTGTGATTCCAGCAGGGTGGCTTGTCTTTTGAGTTTGTCTTATTCTTAATACAAGTGGGTACAGCTTGCTCTATACAGCTATCAATATGGCTGTACTGAGATTTTGTAAATAGTTTAGCATATGCTATGGTGTTTGCTGGATTTATGGGTGCTTGGAATTTAGTTAAGGTGTCACTTAGTGGAGAGAGAGAGGTCAGCCTTGGAATAGTTTCTAAAGGTTTTCAGTTTCGCTGGGTCCCTAGATTTAATTTTTATTATGCCATGTTATCAGATCTGATGAGTGAAGACATTATCTTGGGTGAAGAACCATGCTTCCCCCATGTTCATGAGTACAAGGTCAAGGATGTTTGTACCCCTGCTAAGAGAATGGACCAACTGTTCCTGGATGCTGGTATTAATGAAGTTTAGGAATTGTTGGGCTTGTGCATTACAAGTGGTATAGGATTCCCAATCTATAGAGGACTTGTTGAGATCCTCCATGAATGTTATATTGGGTTGAATGGTGAGGAATTCTAGTACGTTGCAATAGGCAGTATGGGTTTTCTGTGACATGTAGGGGGAACCTATATGTTTCAAGAATATGGTACAAGATCCTGTTTGTGGTAAGTTGGGCATGTATGAGTTCCAGTGCGTTATGCACTTTAACTAATCTGGATGTGAGGTTGTTTTTGATATAGTCTCAGATTCCTCCATCTTTAGTTCCATCCTGTGCAGTAGCTGGTCTAAATGTGTGAAAGGCATTATAACCATGGATTGCTGGGGTGCTGTCTATGACTTTAAACCATGTCTCCATTACTACACAGATATCTATACTTTGCAGGGAATGGAGTTTCTTGTTAAGACTTCTAGCATTGAGCATACCGCCTTCAGATATTCATTTTTTGGTTCAATTAAGTCGGGAGGTTTATCAGTTTTTCATTGCCTAAAAAAATCCACTATGGGGGCAGAAAAGGTCTTTGCCAATATCTAAAATCCTAGAGGGGATAAGTGCAGACCATCCCTGGCAAAGCAGCATAGTCTGTCAACCATGTCCTCCCAGGGGGTCCCTATCAGTTCATCAAAAAATCAGTTCAGTGAACAGCATTTTCAGTGCAATTACATCAGACATGCTGTTCAGCAATCTGTTCATACTGAGATCGCAGTACAGTGAGGATTGGAAAATTTGCCCCTTCCTCACTGTAGCGCGATCTTGGAGTTAACATATATAATTACCAGGGGGTATGGGGGGGCCACATGAGGGGAATTAGATGAAGGGCATTTCTGATGAAATACCATTTGTTGAAGTGACGGTTTGATGTATTGATATAGACCACCTCCCAGACCATTGAATATTGTACCCCCTTGGATTGACACCAGAAGCTAGGCCAGTTGATAAAATCAATCATTTTCTGTTGGTAATATGGCATCATCCTTGGAGAAGATTGTATGCTGTTAAGTGCAAGGCTCATACCTGTCTGAGACACATAATCAGGGAGCTCAATCATGTCTTGCTTCACTTAGTCATTTGAGGTAAGTCTCAGGTCATTAACACCCATGTGGACTATGACAGAGTCAAACTGGTACTTATGGCTGAATGACCTGAGTACCTGTGTGACATGATGGATCCTAGCCACAGACAGTCAGTACCTTGACTCTTTCCTTACACATTCTGCTGAGGTGGACATCGGTGTGCCACACTATAGAATCACTATTGACCGGGAAACTTGGCTGTGCGCTGGTTTGCCTTAAGGACTTAGCAGAGGAATTGCTTACAGTGTTACTATGTGTAGCTGTGGGTGGTGTTTTAACAGAGTGTTTACTTGATGGCTGATGACCCTTATTTGATTGTACTGTCAGTGTTTTAGAAAGGTTACCTATAAGTGTCTCACCATAAGAGGTTTTATGTGTATGGTCTTTACCCTATGCAGTAGGAGTGGTGCAAGTGTCACTGACAACTCTATATGATTACTTTTGGTTGTATGAGAGAGTTTTGCCCCAGCATTAAAATTTATTTATACCTTTCACATACTTCATCTGTTTTATTAAGAATAAGTGGGCTGTCAGTGTACATGAGGCAGTTGCTAGAATGCCTCAGAATACCCATCTCAAGCAGACTGGCCACAGAGGGAGTTGGGAAGTGCATATCCATGGCTACTGATCTACTAGGGAGGAGTGAGGGAAATTTGAATATAGAATAGATCAATAAAACTAGATGCCCTAGTGGTTAAAAAAATTGGTCTAGACAGTAAGGGTATTTTAAGGGAAACTTACACTGCAAGAGATCAGTGTCTACATCGATTACAAGGGGGCATTACACATCAAAATATTGTCGACTATACAGATCACTGCTAGGCACCACTGTGGGGAGAGCAGCAGTTCTAACTAAATACAGCAAAAAAGGTCAAAAAAGTGCAGATATTCAACACAGAAACACTCAATTAATGCAACTGTGGTAAAAACTCCTGTCACATTGAATGAAAGCTCTGAAGAGGGTGCTTGATAAATGGTTACTCACAGTAGCAGAAATTAAGATGTGAGATGAGCAGTTAGGATTCAGATCAGGATGCAGCACAACTGAGCCAATGTTTGCAGTGAGGCAAATAGTTGAGAAGAAGCTAGAGATGTGGAAAGAGTCCAGATGGGCATTCCTAGACTTGAAGAAAGCAGATGACAAGGTCCCAAGAAAGCTGATTTTAGCACTCCTGTGGTGGTTCACAATCCCAGAAACACTGGTAGAATTAGTGCAGGTTATGCACAAAGATCCAATGACTCAAGTACAACAGTGTTTGTTCTCACAAAGGGGTTCCCAGTGGGAGTGGGTGTGCGTCAGGGTTCAGCTCTGAGCCAACTGCTGTTCATACCACTCCGACATGTCTTACTTATTTTGGATTACATTACAAAACAGCTTGGTCAGTACAGATCAACAGAGCAGCTGTATGCAGATGATGTGGCATTATTTGTAGACTCTAACCAAAAACTTCAGCAAAGGATAGGGCAAAGGAATGTAAAACGGAAGGCACATGGGATGAAACTAAGTACAGATAAGACAGTGCGAATGGCAGCAGACTGAGGAAATCAGAAGAAGCTGAGAACTAAGATAGAAGGGAAGATGGTGGAATGGGTTAACAGCTTCAAGTATCTGGGAGTGATGGTTGAGGAGAAGGGAAGTCTGAATGAAGAAGTCAAAGCTAGAATCAGAGGGGCTGCAGCCATCTGGGATAGAGTGCCAGGTATAGTGTATGACAGAAGAATTTGCCAAAGAAGCTGAAAAGTAAGATGCATAAAACAGTGGTGTGACCAGTACTATTGTACTGCTGTATGGTACAGAAACCTGGGCAGTAAAGGCAGAGCAGATGAGGAAGCTAGAGATGATGGAGATGAAGTGCTTGAGGCAAGTGGTAGGATGCACAGTGTGGGACAGACGAAGAGATGAAGATATAAAAGCAGAAACCTAAATAGCTCTAATTGCAGAAAAGGTCAAAGAGAACAGATTATGGTGGTTCAGACACATATGCAGAGAAGCAGAAGACAATCTGGTGAAGGAGATTTGGGACAAACAGGAAGAAGGTAAGAGGAAATGAGGGCATCCAGCAAAGAGGTGAGATTGTGTGAGAGAAGATCTGCAACGGTCAGGCATGAGTGTCGAAGAAGACAAGAATATGGCATTGAATTGAGAGAGATGGCGACAGTTAACACGGCACCATAACACCATGTAGAAAATGGGAAAAAAAGAGGTTGATGATGATAATTATGATAAAAACAATGCAAAAAAAAAAAAGTGCTGAAACAGTGGATATGGTAATGTAAGTCTTAGCTTGCTCTTGGGTTATGAGCCAAGCATTGTGCAACTACATTGCTTAACTAACAGGTGATTCAGTTAAAAGAAACACAATTAAGGCCATATGGCAAATCAAAAATAACACACTCTTCTTTACACAATCCTGGGCCAGAAAATGACTAAGGTCCCCCCTACTCTCACTAATAAGGAACCAAGACAATTCTAACTAAAGACTGTAAAAAAAGGTCAAAAAGTGAAGATATTCAAAACAGAAACACTCAATTAATGTCCCTTCTCAGTACTCAGTTTTTTAAAGACTCCTCAGTGGGGATCTGTGTCTAGCCTTTCATGCCATGAAAGCTCCAACCCTGTTTGACTTCCTGTCCCTTCTCAGAACTAATAGTACTTCAAATACTCAGTTATACTAAATAAACCTTCCTCAGCAGATAAGTAAGACATGTTGGAGTGGTAAATTTATATCCCTATGCATCCCTCACCTCTGGAACAAATATCTACTGCATTTCAAGCAGAATAGCGCCCTTGTTGCCTACAAAGTAAACCTAGATAATTGGGTGAGCAGCCTCAAATTCTCTCCCAGTCTATCTTGTCTTGCCTTCCTTGAGGCTAGAGAGAGAACATCTCATTTTTTTTTTGGCTGGGCTTGAAATAGTCTACAGACTGATCGCTTATTACTTACCTATGAACCTATGTGATGGCCCTGTAGTGTCACCTCTCACTTCTGGGATAGTACTACACACTTGGGGGGTCCAAATTCCCATGTTTCAGTGGGGGAACAAAACCTACATGTAATGTCTGTCGATGTGGGTCAGGTGAGAAACTGTCATACAAGGAAGCATATGGTTGTTACTTTAGGGTCCTAAATCCTCACTGATGTGCTGGGTGACATTACCCCTGTAGGACATGCAGTGATACCACAAGATAACGTCCCCACTTAGCCAGCTGCATGCCCAGTGTGCCCTCTATACCTACCCATATGCCCAGCACCAGATTATTTTCACAGTCTCCATATCATCATCTAGGCTGATGATGCAGCTGGGCCCAACATGTCCACCCTGTTGTCCACCCTGGAAGAAGCAATCAGGCTCAGCCTTGCCAATCCTCTTCTATCTTACCACCTCCTTCAGTAACCTAAAATTCTAATTGAACTCAGGATGCCTGGCACATTGTCTGGGCTTTATTCCTCTATGCCAATGGAGTCAGCCTATTAATGTCAAACTTTAATCCCTTGCTGTGCAAAGTACTGGAATATGCATATTCAGTTTGGAAATCATATAAAAGAAATAAAAGATAGGAAAAATCTGCAATATTTCACTAAGAAGAGTCCATGTCTAAGGAATTACTCCTATAAGGGAAGGTAAGAACATTGAATCAGTACAGTTTCTCCTACAGAGGAAGGACAAGGCACAGGATTCTAATCTAAAGTATATGATGATAAGGTGTTAATAGTAGGAATGGCTACATAGAACACATGAAAAGTGGGTAGCAAACTTGGGAGCAAGCAACATTGTGAGTCAGGTTATAGTCATTGGTTATAACTGAGTAATCACTGAGATGACTGTATTAAAGATGTGACAGGACATCTCTAGCTAAGGGTAGGACAGGATATTGGTTTGACAGACAAGTAAAGTTTATTTACAACCAAACAGTCAAACTAAAGGTCACTTTCATCTCAAGAGCCATTAAAAAGGAATAATTAGTACAGCATACAAAATATTGTATGATGACTATAAGAATCAATCAGAGGAGGTTAGAAAGAATTGGGAAGAGAAATTGGATAAGCAATTCACAAAGAAACAATGAGAGGATATATGTATGTCTCCCAAACATGCAACAAAATCTAGAAGATTTAGGATTTTTGCCTGGAATTATTTACATAGATATTTTTATACCCCAACTAGACTTCAGGGAATTTTTCCTCAGGCAGACAATAAATGTTGGAGGTGTGAATGGGAAGAAAAAGGTAATTGGTAACATATTTTCTGGGAGTGCTGTGAGTTGGTGGACTTTAAGGATTCCCTGCAGGATGCACTGTCAGAGATGCTGGGTGGGCAGATTGGTCTGACAAGGGAGATGATTTTTCTGAGCTATGATACAGAATCAGTATTGCCTAGGCACGGTAAGACCTTGCTGTGTCTAATAATGGTGGCCGCCAAAAAAGCAATTACTAGAAAATGGAAATCAAAATCTAAACCAACTATACTAAAAGTAGTGAATATAGTAACAGAGATAAAATAACGAGAACTGAGATATTTAGAAAAGGATAGGAGCAAACTACATAGGAAAAAATGGGAATTATGGGAACAATACATGCACGGGAGGAATGAGGTTTAAAGGTGGCAGAATCTAAATGAGTCATGTAATGTTTGAGTGAGAAAGATTGGGTAGATTATAACTGATGTATAATGTTTGCAACTGGGAGTGTGTCAGTATGGTTTTTGATTTAAAATGCTTGCGACTAGGATTGTGTCTGTGTGGTTTGTTTTCATTTATATAAATGTATGATTGCCTGTGTAGTAAGTGATGGTTTAATAAAGATGTTTCTTGTTAAAAAAAATGGAATTGAGTAATTTATGTAATACCGCTTAGGTTGCATGATATATAGCAATATATGTGAAATATAATATTTATTATGTTAATATAGTTTAATTACATTTATATGAATGTAAATTTACCCATGACACAAGTGATAATTCAATAAAGGTGTTTGAGAAATAAAAAAGAGAAAGCAAACACACTTCTGTTTAACATATTTCTGGTTACTTACAGCTCAGTTCTGTGTTTGTTAGTTCATCTTAAAGTCCCTCAGTGAAGCCCAAAACTCCTTACAGTTCACAGGCCTGGTACTGTGGCCCTGCTCAAGCTGCCTTGCAATTCTCAAACATATCCACAGCGAGAATCCTGGTACTCCGTGGGTAGATTTTCATGTCTTCCAATGATTCTCCTAGTATTTCCACAACATCTAGTCAGGGTTTGTCAAAAGTCACTACACTTATCATCTCTAGGAGAGGAAGAGGCCTTCTCCTGGTGAATCTCGTACTATGCCATTTACTACAGAAATATGCTGTCCTAAATTCACTGCAAGAAATTTTTGCCTTAATACAATGTCCAGGTAGGATTAACATACCAACTTGTTTATCAAATTAATAAAATTTTTGGTGGTCTTCAAGACAGATACAGTGCATTTCCAATGTAGAATAATATATGTTATTTAATGTTTGGCTAGAGATCTGTTTTTATATGTAGCTTTCTCTTTGGGTGGGAGCATTTGTTTTGCAATTGCAGTACGTTTTTGTAAAGCACCTTCTGCCGGTATGCATCTCATGTATGATATTAGGAAATTTTGTAATTCTGACCACTGGTCAAACGCTGTGTGAGTCATCTGCTACCATACTTTGGCCATAACAGACACCCTGCCAGGTCACTGAAATGAGAATTGTCTAATGATTAAGAGTGCAAACATTGTAAAAACTGGAAAATAGGCTTGAGACAGATTAAGCTTTACCTTCCGTAGCAGGTATTATAGCATAATTGCTAATGTTAGGATCTGAAGTCTAGCTGTAAACAAAAAAATCGGGAAGGGTTTGATTCCACCAGTTTCTGGTTGCTTGCTCTGGGAGTATTAGTAATTCATGCAAAAGGTCTGTTTCTAAGACGGATTTTTCAGTTAACAAAATGTTTCTGCATTTGTTGAAACCATCTTGTCTATCTTTCCACTTACCATCTTTTATTTTTACATTCCATTTGCTTCAGGAACTTTTATATTACATCTGGGCAGTCCAAAGATTATCAATTTGACCAAAGACAAAAGTAAAGAAAGGCAGGAATATAGTTAAGTGTTAAAAGGATAGGACTGAAAATCTATGTGTTATTGGAGAAGAAACACAGAGGATATCTGCGGTGACAAAATGAAACACATATTCATATCTCTTTGCAAAATTATCAGTACATGAACAATATTTCCCTACTAACCAGTCCTCCCATGTTAAATTTGGGTAGCTTAAGTAAATGTGACTGTCTTGTACATGAATTTTACAAATGCAAAGCTAAATCTATAGAGAGTCATACAATCATACTATAGTAAATGAGAAAACAAACATTTGAAATTCAGTAAATATGTGCTATGAAGTTATTTCTGAGGAAGCTGTACCACCCTGTGTCTCCCCCAGTAACTGCATATACTAATTGTGGGGTAGCTCTGCTTTGGAGATTGAGGGGATACTTGATTTTCAGTAAAACCAAGTATTCCCATTAGTCAGAAGTATTGCAACATCAAAGTTAATATATTTAGTTGGTATGGGCTCTGGAATATATTCTCTTCATCAGTGGGTGCAGAAAAACATAGTTTGCCTGGAGAAATGTGTATTTTTTTTTTTACATATAGTATACATATGTCTTCGGATTTCATTGTCAGATTGCTACTTACAGGTGACAGTTCATTTTCAGTGATTCTGACACTGCAGCTAAGACTACGATGTTTTACATTATCAGAACAGTGGCATTGTAATGAAGCAGTTCTTAAAAAAAAGGTACTAGTCAGTAGAACCAAATTCAGCACAAGTGGAACTAGGTAGCTGCCTATGGCCTGGTGCTAGCTGGGGACTTAGCTTTTAAAAAAGGCTCACTTGTCTGTCACTTTAAAAAAAAATGCTTTGTCACTTTAAAAACTAAATGGTCTGCTCAAACAGAAAACATGCAAACCTCAGCACCTGCTGAACAGCTTTAGAGATTCTCCAGTGTGGCAGATTTTGGTTAAAATTTGAAATAAACATTTTAAATGAAATCCAAATCTCTGTGATAATTGTAAAAGTAAGGAAAAAAATAGTATGTACACTGACAGGTTTGAACAGTGTTTATGATAATTGGAGAGAGACAGCCAAGTAATGGGATATTGGTATGGTTAGTGAGATCCTGGTTCACTACAAGACATAGGGCCCTATTTGTCCATAATCTGGCTTTATTGATTCTGGGGGTATATGGTGCAATAATACAACATTAATAGCCATTCAAGTAAGTCAAACCTGTACTGAGGGATATCAGATGGGATAGCTATTCTTGATGATAGAGAAGACACAGGGAGGTCAAAAATGTAATGTGGGTGTCCTGCAAGCATATAAGCCCACCTCCCCAAAAATAGTATGTTGTATGCAGTAATATTTCTGATTTGTGTATGACTTGCATGTTGTTGAACAAAAGCTGCTGAAGTATATGTTTTGCCTTTAATTGTTTTCCTTTATTCATTGCACTAAAGAGTAAAGTAATCCATTAAAATTCATGGATTGTATAATACAGTCTAAACATAGCATTTTAGCAGTCTAAACATGTTGCATTTTTTGCAATATATTTTTACATTATCTTTACCTTCTTTTCTACCTGCAGCAACTGCAAAGGCATTGCCATTTATCAGATCATATAATCTGCATTATTTGGAGTGATAATCAGATCCGTCTGATCTTCACCATCCATTAGCTAGCCATTGTTGCATATTACTGCAATACAGTCTTCTCTACAACATGATATTGTAAAGAATTTTACCCTTCAGTTAAAACCTGTTACTTTGGCAGTTAATACAGGGGACTAAAGCTCATGAGTTGCTTCCTGTGGCAAGGGAGCAATGTTTGAGCCTTTCTACCTTCATTTGCCTACAGTGTGACATTGAGCAAGTCAATTAACCAGACAGTGCTTTGGAGTGATTAGTGGTCTCCAGGACTGCAATGCCTAGTAACAATTTGCTGGTATTGTTTGCCAGCCATTCCATGTTGCATACCTGATGTAGTTCAGGAAGTGTTATGGCAATATCAACAGCACAGCAATTTTTTTAATGTAATTTTGGAAATGTATTCTTCAAAGTCAACAGACACTATTAGTGTATGAATTTAATCCTGCTGAGAATCAGAATTCCTGAACTGCATCCCCCCCAAAAAAAATTAACAGTTGAAGAAAACTTTTTATTTTTTTTCAGGGGGGGCAAGACCTCGACACACCTGAATTTATACATAACAAAGGCATGAAAAGGACATTACTGCTGGCACAATTTGCTGACAGTCATTTCCAGTGGAGAAGCTCCAATCCTCTGTGGGTTACATTTCAACCAAATGAGGCACAGGAATTCAATCATCATTCAGTAGGTTACTCAATGCTTTTACAGATGGAGCACTGAAGAGCAATGTTGTTTGCCAGCAACATCTGCATTAGTTATAGGTCTCTGTAATGTGAAATTATTCAGATAAAGTTTACTTCTGCAGCAATTATGCATTTGACTTAACTTATGTTATAAGGTGGTTGATATTTCTTTGGCTTTCATAAATACTTTTTTATTTAAACTGTGCTGCACATGGTTGAATCTTATGAACTGATGCTAATGATCTTTATGCAATTTCATGTAGTTCATCCAAAGCTACCAACAAAGTGCATGCAATTTATTTCTTCATAATAATAATGATGGTACACAGTGAACAAAAAGATATAACTGCTGGTGGGGGTGGAGGAAATATCTGTGCATGAAAGTACCTTATGCTCTTATCATCTGGTAATTGTTTAAGTTTTTAATCTGGCTTTGCAGAACTGATGTGTGTATGTGTGAATTAAGTTGGAATACTTTGGCTACTGTGTGTTTGTGTCAAAACACATTTGAAATATATAGCTTTGATCATTATTAGTGTTAGTAATTCTATGACACAGACATCTGATTAGGATGCAGTCAACAATGCAGATATAATTGCTAGGTGTGAGAGATGTCTGTCAAAGAGAAGTGATTCTCTAAAGCATTATTATGATGTTTTATTTATCATTAAAACCTAAGTGAAGAGCTGTATCTGTAGCTAGACTTTCAGATCTGATACTTTTGGTGTTCTATACACAGTGATTTGTGGTTAAACTTTCAAAACTGACAATCTAGGTTAAAGCATTAGGTAGACAGAGCAAAACAGAATTAGAGTTTCAGAACTGTAGCTTTCTGTTCAGAAGTGTTTTATGATTTTATGTTTTAGAGTTTGGTATTTTTATATAAACTAACAGAAATGAATGAGTTTGTGGTTTCAGCTTCACTGAGATGAAATTCTACAAAGTAAGGCTGTGATTAATAGACAAACACTTTATGCCTGTGATGCACTAATTTTTGAGGAGGTCACTGTACAAAAGTCCACAGAGCTAGTTACACATAGTAGGTATTAAATGCACTGTTACACCAAACAAAGGATGGCATAAAAAAGTGAGGGGTAGTGATAATGGAATAAACAGACATAGGCTACTGTGAGGAAGGAGCAGTGGTATACTCACATTCATACCTGAAATGGGGGCTGTCACAGGCACAACAGAGAAGGGAGGTCTAGTAATGCATGCTTATGTATGCAATGTAATGCTGCATAGCTGCTATCGAACTCATGGAGTACAAGAAGGGCAGCACAACTACAAATAGATACAGCAGTGTCAGTGTGCATTGCAAAATGGCGACCCTGTCCCACATACAAATGCAAAAGAAGTAGACAGGAAAACAAAAAAATGGGGAACCACAAGCAGATAGAAAGACAGAAGGACAAAGGTGGGGGGTATTTTTTCCAGGGAAGACACAGTTTTTTAACTGTTATAAATGAAGAGGTAGGTTCCGAAGGTACTGAAGGATGGCTGTAGATAAGGATTGAGGGAGAACGGCAGAAAGATACAGAACACAAACACAGATGGGTATGATATATACACAAAAGGTGGGGAGGACAATGGTAAAACACATACATACAAAAAGTGGATGATTGGACAATCAGTATGAAATGGGAAATGACACATAAAGGAGGAAAAACACCAGGATGGAGATAGGGTTTAGTCATGTGATGGTAGGAAGCCAGGCCAACAAGAGGGCAGCAAACCCAGGCATCACTCACTTGGGTGTACAGTGTTGTCAGCCAGTTGTTTACTTGATGGACTGATGGGTGAGGCCTACCAGTTGCTCCACTCCACTAGTCATGCCAGAAGGTGCTCCATGTTGCCATGGTGGGCATCCAGTTGCTGGTGCACCTTGACAGCCACTAGCTTCCACAACAGCTGCTGCGAGATGACTTCAGATTCTTCTGGTCCACTTTCAGGACAGGAGTCTTCAACCCCAACCCCTGCAAAGCAGACAGAGTGGACACCAGTCATACAGTGAGTCACCTCCAACAGGATAGGAGACCTGGCAATTATGGAGAACCAGTGTCAGAGGTAGCAGCTGGCACAGACTGAGGTGTTCATGACCTCGCCTCCTTCTTTTCTACAATTGGATCTGCGGATGGAGGACACAATGGAAACAAATTATGACACAGATATGCTGCAAATACAAATGCAGCTGTACATCAGACTGCCACGGATGCCAGAAACACAGCCATGAAAGAGGAATTCCCACCTTCTTTGACACCCAACCATATTCAGTTGTTGCTCAACCACTGTTAGAAACCAAAACATCTACTTAAAAATGTACATGTACAACAGATAAGGAAATAGAAGCCAGTGGTATTGAAAAATACTTGCAATACATTTCCATATCCCTCTTCTGAATCTTATCCTGTCATTGGTGAAGCAGATTGAGGTGACATCAGTTCAGATCACTGTACCTGTGCCAGCATTGCTTATCAGAAAGGGTGATGCTAATGGCATCACTCAGCATTCCAGCTAGTTCACACCAGGCATATAATCCTCTGCAACAGGCTATTCAACTAATCAGCAGGTTCTCCCTGAAACTCCTGTGCTGAAAGAACAGGACAATCCTGCTCTCCCTAGTGCACAGAGCTGGACCCCAGAATTCCCCAGTCCCTGAAGTATCCATACTACTCAATCAGGACCACTTACAGAGCAAAATGGTAGCCCCATGTCCAGACTTACATGTGTATCACATGTCATGCAATGTAGATCTGCAGTGTAGCACTGGGATATGGCTGTAGTGCTGCAACACTGTGTTAGAATGTGTTTGTGACAGAGTACTGCAGTGTAGCACTAGGATATGACTGTAGTGCTGCACCACTGTGCTAGAACATGTTTGTGACATACTGCAGTGTAGCACTAGGATATGGATATAGCACTGCACCACTGTGTTAGAATGTGTTTGTGACAGAGTACTGCAGTGTAGCACTAAGATATGGTTGTAGTGGTGCAACACTGTGTTAGAATGTGTTTGTAACAGAGTACTGCAGTGTAGCACTAGGATATGGCTGTAGTGCTGCACCACTGTGTTAGAATGTGTTTGTGACAGAGTACTGTAGTGTAGCACTAGGAGGCTGTAGTGCTGCACCACTGTGCTAGAATGTGTTTGTGACAGAGTACTGCAGTGTAGCACTAAGATATGGCTGTAGTGCTGCACCACTGTGTTAGAATGTGTTTGTGACAGAGTACTGTAGTGTAGCACTAGGAGGCTGCAGAGTACTGTAGTGTAGCACTAGGAGGCTATAGTGCTGCACCACTGTGCTAGAATGTGTTTGTGACAGAGTACTGCAGTGTAGCACTAAGATATGGCTGTAGTGCTGCACCACTGTGTTAGAATGTGTTTGTAACAGAGTACTGTGATGCTACAGGTGTGCACCTGCCATATGCATAAGTATGCAGGTCACATGCTTCATGTTCACTTTGACATGCACAGTTCATGCCCATCTTTTTAGATAGAAGGCATTGCAGGGAGGCAGTGATTCACAGGGCATATTACTAAATGGCTTCATTAACATAACCACCACACTAACTGTTTCTTGTTAGTGAAACATAAATAATCAGCACCATTTTGTGCAGCACTGCTTATTAACAATACATATGTGAAAAAAATAATTTTAATAAAGCCTCTGTAGATGCTGAGCTTCACAGAGGCAAGGAAGGAGTCATGCCTGGCACAGCACCTCAGCACTACCAATAAACCCTGTGTTAGATGGTACTGTGCCATCTGCCCATAGCTGGAAAGAGGTGTTCAAACTGTGAACATAAGAAGCCATGGAAAGAACAGGCTGCAAGGGTGTGGGGTTCCATGGCCATATGTTGAGGTATGGCTGCAGTACATAAATTGGAGGAGGCTGTGCATAATACAAACTGTGGCCCTAAAGGAAAGAGAGATTGTGACCATAGTTATATGTATCCCATAGCATAACACATACACACCGGGTCTATATCAGAACATGAAAGTATTAAAACTTCGAATGTTCTGATATCGAACACTATTCAGTGAACACTAAGAATAGCGAAGCTGCAGAACAGCGAATTCTTTCCTCGGGAAAGAATTCGGTTGGCCGTTTCTGTGGCTTCACTATTCTTTGCATTATAGTGGAAAGTTACGGGTTTGGTTCAGGTAAGTGTGCGATTGTTTGTATGTTAGGGTTAGGGGTGGGTTAAGTGATTTAGGGTTAGGGCGCAGGTTAGGTGAGTGTGCGATAGTGACGGACCTTAGGGTTAGGGTTTGGGTTAAGGTAAGTGGGTAGATAGTAGTGTATGTTTAGTTTAGTGTAGCTTTATATGTAGAAATTCAAGTGTATGTGTGTGGTTGCTGTTTGTTTGATGTGCTTGTGTTGTGTGTATATGTTTCGGAGCAGCAAATTTTTTCCATGGGAAAAAATTCACTGTTCTGAATGTTCGATATTTTCATGTTTAGATGTTTTGAGGCCGATGAAATAGCATTCACTATTTTCATCTTTCGATAACATGATATAAACGCTACACACCCACAGACTGACATATCTTAACCACCAGTATACATTCAAAGTTCTGTCCCTTCTTTTCTCACATGTGGGTACACAGCCTGCCATCTCTAGTTATAGGTATTTTTCAGGTTATGGGCACTGGTGTTCATGAATTTTAACATATGGGACAGTCTAGCCTGACACATGTACATAGTTCCGTAATTCTATTTCTACCCCGCCATGGACTGCTTCGAACCTTGGCATCTCAAGCCAACAAAGTGGACACTGCAAGGGGACTTTCAAGATGGCTGAACACTGAGCAATAGCTTAACTTCAGCTCTCTCAGTATAAAAATAGAAACTGAAAAAAAATAGCCAGTGATATTGTCAGCTTAAGTAAAATTCAGTTACTAGTTAGTAAGTACACTGCCTGGATGCGAGCAAAGAGGAAACTAAGGTAGCCTAAAAGAAAATCAACTAGAAAAGGTGAAGAAAAATACTAACAGGATAGAATCCTACAGCTGTTCAGCACAAAGCAGCTCAAGTTCCACCTTTGGTGCAAGACATGGCTTCCTTTAACCTAGAGGAAAAAATAAGTCAAATGTGCTCAGAGCGGATTAAAATAAACAAAACACTGAAGGAATATATCAACTCAAATATAAAATGTTGTGAAAAAGTGGAAGAAGCTTTAAACAGATATTCAGACGAGCTGATAAAAATGCAAAAATCTGAGATCAAAATGAAGAAAAGGCTGTCTGAGTATGAGACTGCTCAAGAAGAGATGTTTCAAAAATGGTAGAATTAGAGGACAGAGGTATGTAGGGAAAATCTGAGATTTTCTGCTGTACCTGAGAAATTAGAAGGAACAGTCTGTATTAATTTTGTGATGGCAACTGGACTGGTATTCCATAGCAGGAACTGTTAATTGAAAGGGCATGCCATGTGTATGCTCAAACCTGGCCATGAGAAAGCAGCTAAGACCTTTATTAGTAAAGATGCAAACCTACCAGCAGAATGTGTTGATCCTGACAAAACTGTGCCAAGTGAACAAAATATTAAAAGTTGAAGACAGTAGACTGTTTGTGGAAAATTATTATTCACAGACACTAGGCAAAAGAGAAACAAATTTATTCCAGTACTTAGGGAATGATGAGAGGCAGGTGTGAGATTCAAGCTGCTGTATCTGTCTGTCTTCAGAATATTATTATGTTACCTGTTTACCAGCTACTAAGATAGGATATATATTTTGGTGATAATTTAGCACCCTAGTTGTTTCTAAACAACTTAACATTGACAGTTTGTCATCCACACTTACTGGCTCCCTCACCTTCTGTTTCTTACCTTGCCTCAATGAACATTTAACTGCTATGTGTCCCCTCTGGTTACACTTGAAACATTTAATCCCTAACCATGCACTTGGATTAGTAGTTTCCCCCATTACTGGTGTACTCTGCTGGAGTGGCTTATACTGCTGTCCATGGGTTCCCTTAAGTCCATGTGCAGCACTGGATATCCCTTTCTTATGCACTGGTGCTCTGCTTGCCAAGTAGAGATCCCATTTTTTCTCCAACTCCTCTGCAGAGTTGCACTCACGGTCTGCTAACCAGACTTTCATGTCATCAGCAAATATAGAAGACAGTTCTTAACTTTAACATAATTCAAACAATCTACATTATTTAATTTTCCTACAGCCTGAACAGATTTACCATAGAGTAAGAAAATCAGGAGCCGAACCCAGACCTCACAGTCAAAATCATATTGTCTGCAGGTTCCAAGATGGCTGCACACTGAGTAACAGCTTGTTTTAAGCTCTCCCAGTGTGAAAACAGAAACTTAGCAGAGAAGTCCAGTAGACTTGTGTTTATGGGTGAATTTCAGTAACTGGCTAGTAAGTATACAGTCTGGATGCCAAGAATAAAGAAATACAGAAGACTTGGAAAAAAATCAGGTACAAAAAGTGAGAAAGAAACACTGAGCAGGAAGAGTTCTGCATCTGCTCAGCAAAAAGTAATGCAACCTTCAGACATGACTTCCAATGAACTACAGGATGATATAAGACAACTGCATACAGACCTGGTTAAAATAAACAATACACTGATAGAGTATATTAACACAAACGGTCAAAGGCTGGAACAAATGAAAGAAGCTTTAAACAGATATTCATATGAGATGATAAAGCTGCAAAAGTCAGAGGTCGGAATGAAGAAAAGGCTGGCTGAATATGAGACTGCTCAGGAAGAGATGTTTCAAAAAAATAATAGAATTAGAGGACGGAGCACATAAGGAAAACTTGAGATTTTCAGCTATACCAGAGAAGCTGGAAGGAACAGACTGCATTAAATTTATGAAAGCACAAATAAGCAGCTGAACTGGTATTCCAGAGCAGGATTTATTAGTTGAACAGGTACATTGTGTGTATGCTCCAAATCTAGAGATAAGAAAGCAACCTATACCTTTAATAGTAAGGATGGAATCCTACCAGCAGAAAGAATTGATTTTGACAAAACTGTGGCAGAAGGACAAAATACTAAAAGTATGTGACAGCAGAGTGTTTGTGGAGAATGATTACTCATTGTACACCAGGCAAAAGAGAAATAAATTAATCCCTCTGTTCAGAGAATGCTGAGATGCAGGTGTGAGATTCAAACTGCTATATCCAGCTGTCTTCAAAGTATTCTTCCCTGGAGGGACAAAATAATTTTTTGATGAAGTGTATGCTAAGGAGGAAATACAGAAGTTTGTCCAACAAAAACTGGGCTGTGAAACAGAAGGAGATTTGGCTTCTCGCTCCTCTGGTAATAAAGACCACAGACAGACTGCACCTTCGAAACCTTTTCCAGTATTTCAACGAAAAATGTTGGAGAGAAGGAAGGGAACATGAAAATTGTCCAGAAGAACTGAGAGTACATTGGAAATGAAGCAGAGACAGACACTGGGTGATGGAGAAGAACAGTAATATAATAGGTAACTTAATGTGGGATTACAAAGCATTAATTATATTTGTGAAATATGATAGCATAAGAAAATCCGGAAACATTGGACTTCTTCAAAATTGGTTTGCTGAGTGGGGGACTCAAGTATATGCCCTATTTCATGTTATTAATGTTTGGAAAAATGCGTTGGGGAGGGGAAGAGAGGGGGAAATGTTAAGTGTAAGTAAAGAAAACACCTTCTTTTCTTAATAATATTGTATCTGTGTTGCATGGTCTTCTTTGCATGCTATTTCTGGGTGTAATGAGGATTGTAAACAGGTGTTTTTATTTTTCTCCCCTCTTCTCTTTTTTTTCTTGTGCAGTTTTGAGAAACATAGGCAATGTAATGATTAACAAAAAAAGGAAAAAGGGAGCCTAGTTAAGGGGGCATGACAGAGTACAAATTGATGTGTTTTTTTCATTCTTGCATGGGAAAATGACTGATTGGGGACATTTATTTTAAAACAGAGAGCAAGTAAATGAAAAAAAGAATATTGAATATTATAAGGTTGTTTTTCTAGCCCTTACAAATATGCATACTAAGTAGCATTTCTGCAGCATGTCTCCATGGTGACAGTCTGGTAAAGAGAAACTGGAGACAGTCTGCTGGAATGTGATTGGCTGAGGGAAAAGAAAAAAAAAAGAAGAGAGAAATTGACTAGGGCATAATGTTCTCTGAAAACAATCAGGGGTTTTCCCAGGTGTGACAGTTTAAAGATAACACAAAACCAGTTAGACTTGAAGTAAAGTCCTTTCAGCTTTTTTTAAATGCATTGGGGATATTAATATAAACAGTTGCTTTTGTTTTTTTTCTTGTTCACCCTTCTTCTCTCTTTTTCTTTGTCCAATTTTGAAAAATGTAGGCACTGCAATGAAAAAAGAATGATGAGGGGAGGAGATGGGGGAGAGCACAAGGGTCTGGTTAAGAGAGTATGACAGAATAAAAATCAGTGTGCTTTTTCCTATGGTTGCATAGGAAAATGACTGGGTACAAACCATAGGCGTTATCCAGTAACAAGTTTATTACAAAGCATGTAAATGAAAAAGAGTATTAAATACTGTAAGTCTTTCTTTCTGATAAACAAGGTACCCTTAGCAGTCCAATATCTGGTTTGCATGTCACTAGAAGGCAATTTGATAAAGAAAAATGGCTTGGAGAAAGTGTTTACTGAAAGCATTCAAGTGTTTTCTCAACTGGGAGAGTTACACAGATATAAAAAATTAAATAGCATTTACTAATAGCCCAGGCTGTGCCGTGCATCTTAACATGACTAACCTTTATTTTTGGTTAATTTTAAGTTGTCTGTGTAGCTATCAACTTAGAACCTGTGTTCTTATTAGGAAGCAAAAACTTCAATATTTGAAGATGTACATAGTTTTGTGTGTTATTGTAAAGTTCATAGGTTTTAGGAGGGTTTTTTGGGGGGGTTGTTTGTTTTGTTTGAGGGCTTTCAACAAAACAAATATGTAAGATGTGACATAGGTGCAAATGAATATGACATGAAACAACTGTATAAAAGACCAACCTGCCAAACAATATGTACATGTAACATAAATGTTGGAACTAGACATTTAGCAAAAGAGCAGTTATATATAAAATGTGGTAATAATAACTATATAAGAAAATTATGGTTTATGTAATGTCTTTCAACCTAAATGGTCTTACAGATAAATATAAAAAAGAAAGAGTAGTGAACTATATTAAAAAATGTAGAGTGCAAATAGTTATGCTACAGGAGACACGCCTGGAAAGAACTGAACATGACTTTGATAAAGAAAGGTTTTCAGGATGGTTATTCAGCAGAATGTTTGGGGCAAAGGAAAAGAGGAGTAATTATTTTAAATGCAAGAGGAGCTCCAATAGTGATAGAAGAGGAAAAAAAAAGATAATAATGGAAGATACATAGTACTAAGGGGCCACTGGCTAGGGAGGAGTATTACACCGGCATGCATTTACATCCGCCCTAAAACTGCTATAATGGAGCTTAAGAACATTTTGGGAGAAATAATCAGCTTTCAGCAAGGAGTATTACTTACAGGTGGAGACTGGAATTTGGTTTGCAACAGTGAAGATGTGTCTGGGGGCCTAGAAATGATAATATAACAAGGGAGGGTAGATTTTGAAGAAATTTATGAAGATGTTTGGCATGTAAGATGTGAATTCAGTACTAGGAGTTCAGAGTGAATTTACATATTACTCACCGTGATACAAAAACTGGGTTAGGCTAGATAGATTTTATATCTCACAGGAACATGTGATGGTCTTGAAATGCACCCAATAACTATTTCAGATCATGCACCAAAATCAACTAAAAAAAAACGCAAGGTAATGAAATGAAAATGAGACACTGGCGCTTTCCCAACCACCGGTTGAAAAGAGAGGAATTTAAGGAATAGGTTGTGGAATTAATTCAGGAGCTACTAGAGAAGACAGATTTTTGTCTTCTGAAAACATAGCTAAGGAGTGGGATAAAAATTAAAGTGGAGTTTAAAACTAGGTTAGAAATAAAATATAGTTAGATAATGCTAAACTGTAACAAGAATTGTTTAGAGGGATTGGTAAATGTTAAAGTACTGCAAAATATGGGAAATCTCTCAGAACAAGAAAAGGAGCAACAGCAGAATGCTAAACAGAAAATATGGGATTACCTCAATAATATGCATGAGTTTGGAAAGATTGCTATTAAGCAACTGTTTTTGATAATAATTCTAAAGCACAAAAACTTTTAGCACAACTCAGGCAACAAAAAGTGGAAAGGGCAGTCACCAAGCTTAGAGAGCCTATAACAAGGAAAATAACAAGAGACCCTGTAGAAGTATTAGAAATATTTCAGAAATTGTATGAACATTTGTATAAAGCAGAGAAATATGGAAATCAAGAAAAGGTAGAAATGGAAATGTTTATGGAAGAATTAAATATGACAAAGAGGTAATGAGGTTCAATTACTAACAGGACAGGAAGGGATGAGATAAAAATGGCTATGTATAACCAATCAACAGTAAAGTCTCCAGGAATAGATGGTGTTCCTATAGAAGTTTGGAAGTAAGTTAGGAGAGAAAAAACTGATAAAGATCTGAAAGGCTTTGTTTAACATTACTTTAAGAGCAGAAGTTCCAGCATCCTGGAAGAAGGAGGTGGTAATGGTAATACCTAAAGAGGGTAAAGATCCATCGAATCCAGCTTCATACAGGCCCATTTCAATACTAAACCATGATTATAAAGTTTTTATGTCTATAATGGCTAAAAGAATAACAAACGTAAAACATGAATTGATAGACATGGATCAGTGTGGTTTTGTGGAGGGGAGGCAAACATTTAACAATATTAGCAGAACATTGATGATCCAGAGGGAAGAAGAATGTAAGAAAGTACCACTTTTATTGGTGGGTCTTGATGCAGAGAAAGCATTTGACAGAATAGACTGGGTCTTCATGAGCAGGGCAATGGAAACATTTGCTTTCCCTGATACAATTAAAAGGTTGATTAGAAGAATATATGAAGAATCGGAGGAGCAAATTAAAGTGGGTGGGGTCCTCTTTGATAATTTATGCTTGAGTAGAGGAACAAGGCAGGGATGTCCATTTTCCCTTTGTTGTTTGCATTATATTTAGAACCACTGGAAAAGAAAATAAGGGACTCAGAAATTCAAGGATATAATTGGTATGGTAGTCAGGAAAAGCTGGCTCTATTTTCAGATGATATTATTTTATACATGACAAAACCAGAAAGAGACATTACAGTGCTGTGGAACATTTTAAGACAGTTTCAAATCTTTTGGGATACAAAATTAACAAAACTAAAATGAAAGCAGTAGTGGTAAATTATGTACCTACACACAAATTGGTCCAACAATATCCATATTTATGGGGACATGATAAAATGAAGTATTTAGGAGTATGGATTAGAAATGACTCTGTGTTGGCTAAGGATATGTGGGAAAAGACTAAACAGAAGATAATACACAAATTGAGAAACTGAAAGCTGTTTTATATGGATATGGATATTAAGATACAAGCCATTAAAATGTTTTTAGTCCCTTTAGTCTTATACACAGGTCAGGCATACTTTTAACAACCTGAGGAGAAATTGTGGATAGCAATTAAAAAAGAGTTGAAGGATTTTATCTCGGAAGGGAAGACAGAAGGGTCAAGTGGGATAAGCTGATTCTATCATTAGAACAAGGTGGACTAGTATTACTTAATTTGAGGGGGCATTTTAGAGCAACACAGGTAAGGCTCTTATACATAGCACAGGCAGAAAACCATAATTCAAGGTGGAAAGGGATGATGATGACGCAGGGAGGAAGCTCAAGAAATAAGGAGAGACTAGGATATTGGATGCAGAGTCTTAAGCAGAACAACCAAAATCATACAGAGTGTTATATTCATAAAATTGCAGGGAGTATTCTAAAAACCAAACCAGGGTGAAAATGAAGAAAAGAGATTTTGCTGATAGGGTTGACTGTGGTCAGGGATACAAATAATAGGCAAGAGGGGGCTGGAATTTTTTGGAGAAAATTGGCAAAGGAACCGAGGTATTGAGAGCAAAAAACTAGAAAGGGAAAGGTAATAGAATGGGAAGAGGCCAAAAATGTATTTGGACTGCAGGTTAGAGATTGCCTTCCCTATCAAGGATTGATATCAGAGTATAGGCAAAGGGAAAGAAATAGGGGGCTCCTAAATTAAAGACTAGCACTGGTGGAGTTTTTAATAGAATCTAGAACAGAAGCTGACATTAAAAAAGGAATAATTAGTAAAGCATATAAAATACTGCATGATAATTACAAGAATCAATCAGAGGAGCTTAGAAATGATTGGGAAGAGAGACTGGATAAGCAATTCACAAAGAGACAATGGGAGATATATGTATATCTCCCAAATATGCAAAAAAAGTCTAGAAGATTTAGGATCTTTGCCCGGAAATGTTTACATAGGTATTTTTATACCCCAAGTAGACTCCAAAGAATTTTTCCTCACTTGGATAGCAAATGCTGGAGGTCTGATGGGCAAGAAAGAGGTGGCTGGAAACATATTTTTTGAAAGTGTGATGAGCTGGTACTTTTTGTATTCCCTGCGGGTTGCTCTGTCAGAGTTGCTTGGTGGGCAGATTGGACTGACTGAGGAGATGATTTTATTGACTCATGCTACAGAATCGGAATTGCCTAGACATAGTAAAGTCTTGCTGAGTCTAATTATGGTGGCTGCCAAAAAAGCAATTACTAGAAAATGGAAATCAAAGTCTAGACCAACTTTACTAGAAGTAGTGAATATATTAACAGAGATAAAACAACTAGAATTGGGATCTTTAGAAAATGGAAGGGCCAAACTTCATAGAAACATGGGAATTGTGGGAACAATATATGCAGAACAGGAAGGAGGTTTAAGAGGAAGGATTTGAATGAGATATATAATGCTTAACTGACAATGACTAGAAGGTTTATAAATGTTTTATAATGTTTACAACTAAAATTGTTTCAATTGTGTCTGTGATGTAAACTGTTTGCAACTAAAGTGATATAATTTTGTATGTTTTTCATTTATAAAAATGTAAGATTGCCTTTGTCATGTGTGGAAATTTAATAAAGATGTTGGGAAAAAACATCATATTGTCTACATACCATCTCAAACATATGAATAAAATTATAAAAGTCATCTCCACCCCTGTACTGGGGAAAAAGTTAACTGACCTGTACAGCTTCTGAGATCTGGTTATTCCCTTCCCCATTACCTCCATGACCCTCTTGAAGGGTAAGAAGCTCCCTTCATGCTGGTGCTGTCTCTCATTTTCCTTGGCTTCTGAACTTCTGACCTCCAGTTCATGTTGACACTGTTTTATCCTCAGCCTCCAGTTCATATCAGCACTGCTTCTCCCATTCCTCAGCCTCCAATTGTTGGGCTTCCATGCTCAGTCTCTCTGCTGATTCCAGTTCAAGATGTTTGGCCTCCAGGCACAGTCTCTCAAACTCTAGATGGATTCTCAGGTCCTCCAAAGAAAATGTGGACTGTCCCATCTTGGAAGGCTGCATATTACCAACACCAAACTGGATATTCTGCAAATGGTTGGTCTGAACTGTGGCTGCAACCAAGGCTAAAATAATTGCTTTTTTTCTTAAAACCCATGTCAGCAATAAAGGAGCCTCAATCCTCACCACTGACTCCAGTGTGGGGGCATCATGGAACACACCAGAGCACACAGCCCACAATAATAAAATTCCACAATTTCTCTTAAGGGCACAACAGGAACACACTCTGTAATCTGGGACTAGACTGTATACTTCTGTCCACCCTAATGTAACTCCTTATTATAAATTTCAGAGCAATGTATTCCAGTTTAAGACCTCTGATACATTCACACTCAAAGTAAAATTGAATCTCATTCATCCAAACACTTCTGGGAAAGCCTGACACAGATTTCCAGGTATGCCCCTTTCCCAAAATAATATGGTAATGCTACCACCAATCAGAGTGTCTTCATGCCCTTCTAAAGGGGTGTCCAGTTATGAAACTTAAATATCAAAATAAGTGATAGCTATGACCAGAAGCAGCCAGGCCTTTGAGGTGACCTGTGGAGTATCAAACAGGTATAAGCACTCTCTTAATCTCTAAACAGCACACTGATATCTAGCCATAATGTAAAGTAATGAAAAACATTTAATAATAAATATAATGATTACAAGAATGTATATCAATAACTTTCATTAAACACCAGAATTCAATCACCAGAAATGTAAAGTTAAATTGTAGGATAGAAATCCATGATTTTAGAAAAACTCTATCTTAATAACTAAGTTTTCCTACTCTAAGTAGAGAATACTGTCCCTGATCTAATCTAACACATAACAGCAAGGCAAAGGCAGGCTTGCAATTTTTGTTGAGTTCTCTTTCATGGGTAACCACTGACAGAAATTCTTCACTAACAGCTGCTCTTCACAAACTGCCCAGCACTTGACTAATTGCACAGCTTAGCAGTCTCATCTGTCTTATTTTAAAAAATAACAGTGAGCTGTTTGAAAAAATTATTTTTCCTGTCAATCAGCTGTTCAAATAATCATCTAGCAACCAGGAACATTCTAATGACATCACCTACTGTTCAGCTGATTCTCCACATTACTTTAGAATCTCCCTCGCAAACATGTGCAGTTAGAAATGTATCAAACCAATGTCAGATTCTTTAAACATTCTGTTTAAACAGGTCAGTGCTCAACATTTTAAAAACTTATTTACATTTTCACAATTAGACATGCTGGCATACAATACAAGTAAATCTGAGAATATACACAGATCTCCTGCCAGACATGCTAACACAGATGACAGTGCTTTCAGTTTCTTCATGCCATATTATACCTGTGTTCCCTAACTGACTTTGGGTAGAAGGTCATTATTCATAGAGCAAGTCTGTCATCAGCACTTACTGCCTCTGTCCATGAGGGGCATAGGTGTCACCCCTGGGGTGAATTTATGGTCTCCCATCCAATTGTCTAGGTTGTGCTTGAATAGGGTCTGTTTCATGTGAACTGGGGAGTTTATTCCAGAGGAGCAGCAATCTCTGGGAGATATATCTGTCTCTCCAGTATGTTCTGTTAATGTCACAGACTAGGTTGATATCCATGGAGTGAGTGACTCTTGTCCCATTTGATTTGTGGATGTGCAGAATTTCCATTAGGGCAGGCTTAGAGATTGTTCTGTAGACCAGGCACAAGTTGCCTCAAAGCAGCCTGTAGGATACAGATTACAGTGACAGGGTTTTCAGTCTTTCCATTTAGGTCATGTTTTGGAGGCCCTGAATTTTTTTGGTGAGAAACCTCTGTGGCATCTTCAGTTGCTGCAGATGTAGATGCAAAAGGGAGCATTGTACTCTATTATGGGTCTGTTGAGGGTCTAATACAGAGGGATTATAACATCCTTAGTCTTGGATGTAATGCCCTTACTTATGAGATGTGCAATGTAGATGGCTTTCCTTACCAGGGTGGACACCTGGTGATTGATGTTTAGATTGATATTAATGTGTGTTCCCAAATCCCACACCACTGGGTTTGAGCTTAAGAGGTGCTATCAATATTGTAATTTGCAGGACATCCTCTTTGCCAAAGGGGATATTAATGGATGTTTTTGCATTTAGTTTTAGTCTGTGGCTTTAGTACCAATTATTTGTATGTGTTAGTCCCTTTTGTAATATGCTAACATCATCTGGGGACTCAATGATTGCTCCCAGTTTGCAATCATTAATGAACTTGGTAAGCCACAGGTGATCTACTTTAACCTGGACTTCCGAGAAATAGATTCCAAACAGTAGAGAGCCCAATACAGATCTTTGTGGTATGCCACTGGTAACTGATCTACTGGTAGAGGTGGAATCCCCAGCTTTGACAGTATGAGTTCTGTCGCTGATTCAGTTGACTACCCATTTAGTGATGTATCGGTTAATCCCCATCTGGGAGAGTTTCTCAATGATACCTGAGTGGGGAATTGTGTCAAAAGCCTTGGCTAAGTCAAGATAGGCAGTATGTACATTTTGCCTTCATCCACATTCTCAAAAAAGTTCACCAGGTTTAACAAACATGGTCTAACCTTAACAAAGTCAAACTGGGTTGGCTCAAGAGTTTGAAGGTTGCCTATGTCCTTGTTGATAAGGTTCATGGTGGTTCTTTCCATTGCCTTGCAGATAAGACTGGTTAGTCTTATGGGTCTATAGTTCCCAGGGTCAGTTGATGGATCCCTTTGTACAAGGGGATTTCTGTTGCTGTTTTCCAATCTGCTAGATCAAAGCCACTGCTCAGGCTGAAGTTAAAGAGAGTGCCAAGTGATTCCACTAGGTCTTGTTTTAGATTGCTTAGTAAGCAGCTTGGGTTGTTATCTGGTCCCACAGAGATCATGTTTTTGGCCTTGGAGAGCATGGATATGACCTGCTCTTTGGAGATACTAGGTAGAGAACTGGTGTCATGTATGCTTTGGCATATGGCTGGTGGGGATGGGGGGTGAGGTTTGCACAAAATTTGCAGCTAGAAGGATGGCAATTTGCTCAGGTTCAGTATGAGAGGTACCATCCACTATAAGTTCAGCACATAGTTGGGTGTTCCCTTTTAGATTTCGGACATAGGCAAACATGGCTTAAATACATTTGTATCAACAGAAGTAGGCATTCCATGCACCCCCTCATGACTGAACTTGAGGGAGACAAAGTTTGATTAGCTCCATTACAGCATCCGTTCCACTCAGAAATGTCCGACAGTGTGTTGTCCTATGAGCTTTATGCAGCTCCTTCAGTGTTACGGAATGCCATGATTCTCAATATTGTGTCCACTAGCTCTGATAGGAACATCCAACACTTGCTGCTGTGCTGCTGAAGCTGATATTCACAGCCTATCTCTCCCATTGTACACCATGATTTATGTCATTCAAAATGGAGATGCACTGCCATTTTATATGTTTCTTAATCACATCATCATTTTGTGTTTCTACATATCAGTGTGCCTCATTTGCATGGGATTCCTCATTTCCATGTCATCCTGCATACCACATTACTATGACTACACAGTCATGAAAAAGTCACATAGAATAATCCAACAGAAATATCACAGGATACCTTCTCCTTGAAAAGAACCAGACAGCAGGCAGAGTAAGGTTATAAACGCTTTTGTTCCCTTTATTCACACTCAAGCTAAACGGAACTTCATCAGATACAAAAACCTTACCCACCCACCCCCTTTTTTATATACTATTCAAAATGTTTTTTAGAGAAAAATACATTTCAATAATGAAGAAAGTATTATAGCATATTATATAATTACAATCATTTTATAAACTCAATAACCTCCATAATAAATTCTCTCCCCCCAGAAACAACACTAGCACCCCCACAAACTCTATACCTCTTCCAAACCCTTCTAACTCCTTCTCTCTAAAAGCAGTATCAACAAACTATGTAAAGTCATTACTCTCTAAACTTAAACCTTGCTCCCCATCTGTTGACAAGCTACCCTCTTACTTCCTGCAGATTACCTCTGAACCTCTTGCCTATCCTGTATCCATCTTAATCAACCGATCCATTTCTGAATCCTATGTCCCCACTGTATGGAATAATTTCTTTACTCTACCCATTCACGAAGGGGGCAACTCTTCAGACATATCCAACTTCAAACCGATTGCCATACTCTCTCCACTCTCTAAAATCCTAGAGAAATGCATTCACAAGCAGGTAATGCATTACCTTCACCAGGTAAACCTTCTCACACCTGGTTTCCGTCCCAAGCATAGTACAACTACTGCAGTCATATCATTCATCAACATAGTCTTTCTAGCTTGTGATAACAATAAACTTGTCTCATGCCTATTCCTTGACCTTTCTAAAGCCTTTGACACTGTCTCTCACCCACTCCTTCTAGATAAACTCACTAACTTACATTTCTCTCACCCTCCTATCTCCTGGTTCTCCAGCTATCTCTCTACCCACCAGCAATCAGTTAAATGGCTCTCTGCACTATCCTCCCTTCTCAATGTACAAATGGGAGTCCCCCAAGGGTCCATACTTGGACCACTACTCTTTAATATTTTCACCAACTTGCTCTACTCCTCTTGTCCCCAGTCATCTCTTGTGCAATATGCTGATGACTCAACTGTTATAACCATTGTTGACAACCCAACTGACCTCCACTCAACTACCCAGGCATCCTTCCACACCATTGAGACTTGGCTTAGTGATAACAAACTAATACTTAATCCAAAAAAAACTAAGCTCCTACTCTTCCTCCCTAAAACCATCACCACACTCAAAAGTACATTTACCATCTTATCCTGCAACAACACTATCATCTCAGCTGAATCTAGTACTAAATTGCTAGGTGTTACAATAGATGATCAGCTTAAGTTTGATCTCCATATTACTAACTCAGTAAAAAGAACTCATCAGAAACTTGGACACCTTTTCTGTAGCAAGAAATACTTAACTAACACTGCCCGAATAACTCTCTCCCAGGCTTTATTACTCCCAACACTCATGTACAGCTGCCACATATTCACAAACCTAAATTCTACACTTATTTCCAAGCTTGAAACTATCTATAATAAGATCGCCAGATTTGCAGCTAACCAAACCTACAAGTCACACCACTGCTTAGCACTACAGCAACTAGACTGACTAGAATTCCCTTAGCTGCTCCAACTATACCAACTACAAATCATCCACTGTATCATCTATCTACGCTCCTTCTGCCCCAGCCTCTCCACTATCATATCCAAATATTCCCCTGCTAGGACACTACGCAGCTTAAATCAAGAATTATTGACATCTACAAACCCAAAACCAAAATAGGCTGCCTTCTCTATAACTATAACCCAGCTACATCCTGGAACCAACTCCCCTTGGAAATAAAATCCCTCCAGCATAGCAAAAGTTTCAAATTAGCCACAAGGAAATACCTAAAAACAAAGTGGTCTTGCCACTGTAGCCAACCACCCTGAAACCACCATCCTCTCACCTATTTCACCACCTCACTCTTAATGTATCTCTAACACTATTCCCCTGCCTCTTCTACCTCTTCCCTTCCTCTATCTCCAGCCACTCTTAATTCTTACAGTCTCAAAACAACCTACCTGTCTAGTCTGTCTCCTATACTCTACCTCCTCTACATCTCCTACTAGCCATTCTTACTTTCCTTTCTTGTTTCCAAACTCCTATACAACTAGATCCTACTCACTTTAAATAAGCATCTGCCTAACTATTAACTCATTTTGCTCTAAGCAGCTAAAATAATACTGTAACTAGTCACATTTTCTTCTGCTAATTGTTTAAAACCTTGTTTGTAACAACTCACATATTTGTCTGCCAATTGTTAATACTCTGTATAATTGAATTGCCTGAGGAGCTTTTTTCTCTCCAGGTCTCTGCTTGTAAGATCCTATAGCTGATTGTTACTACGATGTTACTAAAATTTAATAAATTGTTTTCTAGTCCTGAGGAGCTTTTCTCCCAGGGCCTCTGCTGAAAATGAGCCAAAAGCTCAGCCAGACTAACCTGGTTAACAAATGTAAAATAAATAAATAAATAAAATTATATATGTACATTTACGTGTGTTTTTTTTAAATATGAGGGCATATTTAATTTAATTTAATTTGTTATTTAATTAATTGTTTATCAATACATGACGATTGGTGTAAATTAATTAATTGAACTGTATATAAAAAGGGGGGAAGTGGGTAAGGTTTTTGTATCTGATGAAGTGCCGTTTTTCTTGAGTGTGAATAAAGGGAACAAAAGCGCTTATAACCTTACTCTGGCTGGTGTCTGGTTCTTTTCAAGGAGAAGGTATCCTGTGATATTTCTGATGACTACACAGTCACATTATCTGTGCCTTTTGAACCACCCACAAACTGTACATTGCTCCCACCAGCACCATTTTGTGTTTTGCAATGATTTCTGTCATGTATCTGTTAAATTTTATTAGTTTTACTAGCTTGTTAGATGCACAACAACATACTCTGCATCAAATTAACTCCTCTGAAGAAATATGTTTTATAGATTGCTGTTCACAGAATATCAAAAATGTATGATTTCTTTAACATAAGGATAGTGGGTTCCCAATGTATTTCTAACATTTGTTCTTTTTTTCTTTAATAGAAAGTTGATAGAGCAGCAGCTGGAGACGGCATATACACAGTAAGTGTTCTCTTTCTTTTACTTTAATATACAAACAAAAATAACAAAACTACTCTGGCAAACATTTTGATGGGTCATTGAACATAATTCACTGTTAATTCTGTATATTGATTTTATATTTGTTATGAATAATGGTCAATATTCTGAACTTTATCAGTAAAAAATTTACTTTGTTCAATCACTGCATGTCAAAAAGCTTCTAATTGTTAAATCTACTGGTCATTTTTATTAGGGTTTTAGGTTCCAATGATATTTGATGATACTTGCTTACACACATGCCATTTAAGCCTCCCATCTATGCTTCATTCACCAACAGTTAACACACCCCCTACCCATTGTCTTTTATTTAAAACATTGTAATTCCAGGTTACACCACAATAAAAATATGATCACTTTAATTGATGGCATGCCCCTGTTTTGTTGTTGGCTGAAGAAATATAAGTATCAGTCTAAGCAAACTATATGTTATATTCATAACTCTGTTCCATATTATGAGTGTAATCTTCTTTTAAGCTCTTTCTCTACTTATTGTCTGAAATCTGTTATGTTCTGCAATGTGACAGACCTATCCCCATCCAACACAATACATACAGCCAAACACTCTGGGGCCTCAACTACAAGGCTGATAAGGCAAGCCAACCCAGTACTCGATATTTTAATCACAGGAAACTCCATTGTAAGGCACACATATGTCCATTTCACCAGGCTGAATAAGGAGAAAATGAAGATCAAGTTGTCTATCAGAGGCCAGAATCAGCTAAATCATTCAAGTCATTAGACCACAAGTACAACTATGACTCAGGCATAGTCCATGTGGGTGTAAATGACCTGAGATGTACCTCCCTGGACTCTATGAAGAGAGACATTATGGAGTTTCTGGATTATGTCTTCCAGGCTGGCATGTACCTAGCACTGAGCAACATTCTATTTTCACCAAGGATGATGCCACAACATGAATTGACTTAATTTCTGGTGACATTCCAAGGGGGTACAATATTTGTCAGCATGGGAGGATATGATCAACAGACCATATTGCTTTGCTAAGGATGGTCTATACTTGTCCCCTCTAATATTTTAAATATTGACTAAAACATTGTGCTCCCCCTTAGTGCCTTTTTTTAGGCAATGCCAAACTGACAAACCTTTCGACATAACCAAACCGTCCCAAGAGAATCTAAAGGTGTTGCTGTTCAATGCCAGGAGCCTAAACAAGAAACTCCACTCCTTTCAGGCTCTTTTCACCCTGGGAAAGGTAGACATCTGTGCAGTTACTGAGACTTGGTTTAAAGCTACAGACAGCGCCCTAGTAGTGCAGGCCTACAATGCCATTCACACATTCACACCAGCTACTCATATGCAGGTACCAAAAGAAGAGGTGTTTCAGTCTATATCAGCAATAAACTCAACTCAAGACTAGCCAAACAGGAGGATGCTCTTGAATTTCTCCATGTCCAGATTTCCATAGGCAAAGTCCCATATCATATTTTTGTAAGCTATAGGTCACTCTCTATGACCCAAGAAACCTATAACTCATACTTGGACTTCCTGGAGGCCCTCACCCTTTAACCCAGTGCCATATTCATAGGTGACTTCAACTATCCCAATATAAACTGGAATACTTACACAACCCCAAACTTACAGGTGCAGAGATTCACTTACACAACCCCAAACTTACAGGTACAGAGATTCACTTAAACAATCCCAGACATACAGGTCCAGAGATTCACTTACACAACCCCAAACTTATAGGTCCAGAGATTCAAATACACAACCCCAAACTTATAGGTCCAGAGATTCCTGCACTTTATAAACACAAACATGTTGGTCCAGATAGTCCATATGCCCACTACGGGTACAAACATACTTGACCTGATACAAACATGGCAAACATGGAATAATGTGGTATCCCTCCCCTCCATGTACTGTCCTCTCTGGCAAGGTCAGACTACAAAGCTGTCTCCGTAATAAAAATGAGTCCTTGACTCCCGCTAACCCTGTAAAATTTAGGAATTATTCTAAGGAAAACTTCCTACTACTTAGTTATAAACTGTCAAAATTTCAAGCCCATCAGAAACCCTGAGAATTCAGATGTCTGTGCTGAATTGTTCACAGAAATTGTGTACAATCATGTTAGTAACTGCATAGAGACAGCTATGCCTACCAGAATTAAACCAGAACTAACTCAAAAAACAAACCATACATAAACAGGCTGTCCGACAAAAGAGAAATGTTGTCACCAAGATTAGGAAGTGCTACAACCTGCATGATAAAAATGCTCTCATCAGTCTAAACAAACAGCTAAGAGGGCAAATTAAGTCTAATAAAGACAAATCAGATGTAAGGGTAGCACCCCAGGCAAAGGACAATGAAAAGTTTTTTTTAGCTATGTCCAAAACCTCGAAGGCAGCACACAGCAGCCTGTAGAACTGATTATAAATGGAGCCACCTACATGAAGCCAGAAGATATAGCAAATCTGCTGGCCTACAAACTCAGCTAAAGTTTTACCTCCATCTCTTCCCCAGGAAATACCATCAAACAACACCCCCCCCATTATCACCAGGAAGCAGGCCCTAGATGACCCTCTAAGGCCAAAAACACTGTATTGATTGGCCCTGATAATATCCAAGGATGCATCCTAAATAAGAAAGAGTAAAAATAAAAAAATGAGTCACCAAAAGTGATAAAACGTCACTTAACTTTTAATAAAAACACCATAGACTAAGCGCTTTCACCATTACATTCTCATGGCTTCATCAGAGTCATTACAATAGTAAAAGAAACAAGTTTAAATAGTCTGACTTATGTTTCCTAGGTGATTTTTTTCTTTTATGTTTTGTTTTTATAAGTTTTATTATATGAAGAAGGAACTGATTGTTTAAAAAGTGTGCAATATTTAAAATGTTATATTAAAATTGGTAGTAATAGAAATTAATTTACAGTTTTATATAAAAACAACATATATAGTTTGGTTTTGCTTGTTTTTGAATTAAACATGAAGTGGCGTTTATGTCAGGGTTGGGTTGAACTGATTGGCTAATTGTTTCATTGGTCTATCAGTGAGACTATTTAAACTTGTTTCTTTTACTATTGTAATGACTTTGATGAAGCCATGAGAATGTAATGGCGAAAGTGCTTAGTCGATGGTGTTGTCATTAAAAGTTGAGTGACGTTTTATCGGTTTTGGTGACTCGTTTTTTTATTTTTAATCTTTTTTAGTCTATTGGCCTTATTGGCTACTTTTTGTTTTGTTTTATACATTCTAAATAGCATGAAACATGACCTATTGGGACCACTAGAGTCACTGTTGAACTATAGCCTCCAGACAGGCTTTGTGCCACTCAAATGGAGAACTGTAATGGTTATCCATCTACACAGGTGCGGGTCATCAACATACTCTGGGAACTACATACCCATAAGTCTGACTAGTCTCATATGTAAAACCATGAAAATAATTACCATGGAAATGATTAATAAGGACACAGAGAACCTTCAAACATCGGATCCAACCAGGTTTTTGTTCGTCAAGGGCAGATGATGCCTACTCAACCTTGTGCATTTCTTTGAGTATACCACTAGGACAATGCATGAGGGCAAAACTGTGCATACTACCTACCCTGACCTGGCTCAGACATTTGATACAATACCTCACTCCACTGTATTTGGTCCTCAGCAGGCCCATCAAGTACAATGCCCCCTGCAGTATGTACCAGATAATGCACATACTACAACTGAGATGTCTGCAGAGGTTTATCACAAAAAGAATACATTATAAAAACAGCATTTCCTATGCATATCACCTCAAAACCTTATCACTATACTTTGTTTCCTACAGACTGTTTAGAGGTGATCTATGCTTGATATACAAGGTATCGTTGGTTCCCACTCTAATGGACCTTCTGCATATCCACAAAATGAATAGCATCTGAATTATTCGATCTAGGGATTTAAACTTTGCTTATGACATAAATAAGACACGTTGGACATACAGGTACGTGTCTCAGAGGATTCCCCTTCTCTGGAACAGATGTGAAGCAAAGCTCTTTCCTAACCCTGTTCAAGAGAAACCTGGACCAGCGGATGGGAAATCAGAAATACACCCCGGTCTAGTACCTATGTCTCTAATGGACAGAGACAGCCTGCAAACCTTGCCCTTGCTTACATATACCTATTAAAATAACCTCTGTTGCACATAAACTTGCAGGATACAATTGGAATGCTTGACTTGGCTTATGAAGGCCCCAGTGGATGTTAGCCTAGTATATACCTATGAACCTATCAAATATGGCAGAGTGCTAGTTATAGTATTTGCATCTTTCTCTTCAAACAGGATGATATCTTTTAAAGTCCATACCAGCTGTTGAATTCATTAATTTCTCATCACTCAGTGGCATTCATTGGAGTATACCGGTTCTTTCTGTGTATGTATGGATTTTAAATGGGTAGTCCATCTACCTTTTACCTCACACAAATATGCTGGTTGAGTGGCTGCACAAATTGTACACACACACACACACACACACACACACACACACACACACACACACACACACACACACACACAAATACATTGCTGTCTCTATATATATATATATATATATATATATATATATATATATGTGTGTGTGTGTGTGTGTGTGTGTGTGTGTGTGTGTGTGCTCACACATGCACACGCATACAGTGGCTTGTAGTATGGTCTTGGCTGCTGACCTTATAAACTACTGTACCTTTAAGACCAAGACAGGCAAGCAAACAGGATAAAATAGGAAGGTAATTGATATCAGCTACAGGAAGAAGTATTTTAGGCCCATTTCCTTGTTAAGAGCCAGATTCCAATTTATGGCATCTAGGTTGGGGGAGGGGTGCAGAGGACTCTCTGAGATGCTATGTGTAATGGAACAGGAGTGGTACCATATGCTAAGAGAGAAGGAGGAACAGGAGGCCTGTTCTGATGGAGTTACCCTACCTATTGAACAGAAAAAGAGTACAGTCCTGGACTTCTGGAATTTTGGAAAGCTCTGTATAAAGAAGTTCTGTCCCTGTAAAATTAATTGAGACGTTGTGATTAGACTGGAATTGTGTTCAATGTTTCTCCCTTGTTTGCTGCATGAAAGCTGAACTTTATTTATACCTGTAAATAAACTTAAATTTCTAAAATTGAAAAGCTAGATAAATACCATTTTGTTTTTAATAAAGCTAGAAAGATGCTACATTGATGTATTGCAGCAGGCAGAAAACATTTTTATATAAAATACTGCTTTGTGAAACTACTTTGAAAGTTCTCTGTCTGAGTTTCCTCTTTCCTCACCGAAAAATGCAAGTTCTGTTTAGGAAAAAAAAATATCTGCTTAATAACCTACAGAAAGAAGTGAATGTAACTGTTTTGACTAAAAAAGTTTTCTAATACAGAGGGACTATTAAACCCTTGAATTGAAATAGGCACTGATTCAAGTCAAAAGGTCTTTGCAGCACAAAAAAGGGTTATTCTGAAGAACTGTGAAAATCCTGTGCCCATACAAGTATGTCTTCTGAACAAGAGCGCTAATGGCAGAAAAAAGGGTTGTCTTGTATTTATTTTCTGGAGGTAAAGGCAAAGCTTTGTGTGTACTGAACTGCAGCTGTTAAATCATATGTGAAATGCAGAGATTATACAAACCCTTTGTGATTTCTCACAAGATTCTTTAGGAAGGGAATTCAGCCACTTATCCACAAATGCTAAGCCTCCTGGAGGGAATGGTAACCACTTGCCCACAGCTGGTTATCCTGTAACAAGTTTCTACCCTCATGAACCAGCAGCCTTTCACTTTGATGAGAATTCCGAACACCAATGTCCCTCTAAGAAAGTAAGTCAGGAAGCTGATAATGAGGCCTACCTGCTGGCCTTTACAACGAAATACAGCTCACGAGAAGTGGCACCAAACTGTGTGAGCCACAATTCTATTGTCTCACGTAACTGGAGATTTACTGATGTCATATATGGACTGAGAAGATATAGATGTCTACAACTACCAGCAGTTTAAATGGTAGATTCTGGCAAGGACTGGGACTTCTCCTGAGGCACTATCCCTTAAGTTTCATAGCTTGACTTGTAGTACGGAGAGACTGGTAAGGTCACAAAAGGCTGACTTCATGCATATTTTAAACCCATGGTTAGAACCTCATGTAAACAATGCAAGTAAAATTAAGAAATCTTGGCTGCAGACAAATTTAAAAGGGCACTCTCTAATAATTTAAGAACATGGATATGCCGGGATGACCCTGAGTGTTCCAAACAGCTAGCGGTTTTATAGGTTCATAGGTTAATATTAGGCTTTTGATTTAGTGGACCATTTGTCCCATAGTCCAACACTGAGTTCATCAAGACATGGTTCAATTTACTTTTAGTTGATCAGTTATTGTTAAGTCAACTTGCAAACCCTAAGTTAGACTTGTATGTATCAGTTTGTAGTAACAAGGTTTTACCTAGGCATGCTGCTTTGCCTGCAAACAAGAAAAAAAACTGCCGTCATTTGTGTAGGTTTGCTTTAAATATTCTAGAAAAGGGCACACAACCACATACTGCACAGTCAGTGACAACAATACAATGCCTGTAAAATCTGTTAGTATTAGCCAAAGTGTACCTAAACACATGCTTAAGAAATGTGAAGATAAATTGCTAACTATTATAAGTGAAGAATCTGTCACTATGCTTTTACTGAACTTGCAAGTGTAATTTCGTAATGGGTGTGCAATACAGTAATGACTAGATTCAGGGCATATAATTACATTATTAAAATCACAATACACATGTAACCATAAAACTGAGAGCATGATTACATTATTTAAATCACAATGCATGTGTAAGCATAAAACAATTTATAAACAGAAAATTGAAGCTATACATAGGTTTATAGGTTCATAGCAGTTTACTAGGCTAATGACCACAAGGGCCTTTTTAAGCCTAGTCGTCCATCCCAAATCTCTGACATGTATCTAGAAATAATAGGGAATGCCCTATAACAAAAGTAGAAACCCCTTGTACCCTAATTGCTTAACTTTACAAAATGTGTGAAAACTGACCAAGACTTTCTCCATTTTAAAGAGCTAAATAAGTCATGGAGAATCAGGGGAAAGGGTTCGACTAGATATGGTGCGGGAAATATATAATCCCAGTAAAGAAAAATTTCTAAAACTAGAAGACACAAAAATGCTCAAATTTGTCTGTAGGTAGATGGACTAGATAATTCTGACACTAAGTCATACCAGGAGACTCCAATGATTCTTATTCCCAGCTGTGCAGGTACATCAAGAAATTTTAGAATTTTTCTGTGGAAATGTTTACACAAATAATTCTATACCACTACAAGACCTGAAAAATGTTCCCACAAAGAAGAGGCAGATACTAGAGATGTGATGATGGTTAAGAAAGACGTTCTTGAGAGCATATATTTTGGGACTGCATGGAGTTGATTCAGTACAGAAATGCTAAGTCTTACATTGGGAAGGAAATGTAACCTCAATATAGAGTTGTTCTTAATGAGTTATTTATTTTATTTATTATTTTATTATTTATTTCAGTTTGATGACAAGGGAAGTTCACTGGGCCTAAAAAAAGCCTGTTTTCAGTGGAGGCCCGGGGAGAAAAGCTCCAGTAACAATGACAGACATATTCACATATACACATACAAAGCAAAGAAGTCATGCAGCTTTATGCAGCATTCTACTAAAAACAAAATTCTACATTCTACAATAATAATAATAAAAATCTAGCAACTGTACAGTCTAAGAGTCATTAGCAGTGGATTACAATTCAGGACAAGGAACTGTTGGAAATTAACTATTAACAATATTTGGATGTCAAGGAGGAGTAGGAGGGCAAATGCTGTGAGTGCAGAGATGATGCACATAGTTAGAAGGTGGGTTTTGATATAGGAGGGTCCTATGTGGGGAAGGAGCAGGGGCATTCCCACTTTGAAGGTAGGTAGGAATGGAGGGGGGATTTAAAGTTAGAGTGGTTATGAATAATTCTAAAGGAGGGAGGAAGAGCGTTCCATAGTTTAGCTAAGGAACAGGATAGCAGAGAGTGTCCAGGTGGCCATAAAGGTTTGTAGATTTTGAACAGGTTCTGATTTTCTGACCTAAGTGAGCGATTTGGAATATAGGGGGTTAAGGAGGTGGAGAGAGATGAACAGGAGGATGGGTTAAATATGAACTTATGGGCAGTGGTGAATTTAAGGAGGTTCAGATAGTTGGAAAGCTCGAGCCATTGTAGTGAGTGGAGGGAGTTGCAGTGATGGAATGAGTTCTTAGAGTTGGTGGCGAATTTGCAGATTTTATTGTAGCAGGCTACTAATTTAGTTTGAAGGCCAAGCTGAAGATTCGAGAACAGAGGAGCGCCATACATTAGGGAGGTGAGAAGTTATGTGGAGGCAAGGGTCTTTCTGGTGGAGGGGGTGAGATAACGGTTATGCCTATAGAGGGGACCTAATTTTTGGTAGGGCTTGTTGATGTTAGTTTGAATGTAGATATCAGATTTTAGATGTTCGTCAATAATGACACCAAACAGTTTGGTGTAAGGGGCAATTTCAATGGGGGTGTTATTCTGGCTTATGATTTTGAAAGTGTTTACAAATGGGGGAGTGTTTTGATGTGGGAAAAATCATTAATTTGGTTTTATTGGCGTTAAGTGCTGTTGTGGTACTCTTCTCTGAAGGATCTCCTGCCAAGTATAGCCCAATGTCCAGCCAATATTCTAAAGCCTTTAGATCTTACAGGCACTGTACATCACACGTATGCTCCCTGTGTAGATCATAGGGCATAGAGATGATGTACAGATGAAAATATTGCCTCAGGATGAACAAAACACCCCCATGGATACAGGAGAACATGTACATTAAGAAAAAACGTTCAGAAGGTAGAGGAAGTGAGAGCCCCTTGGCCAGGAGGGTAATAAAACACAGGGGCTAGAGCTATAACAGAAAGGGGAAGGAGGGAGGGAATGAATACTGCACCAGTGAAGTTAAGGACACCTACTGTTGTAGCAAGATTTTACACACTGTACTGGAAGGAGAAAGGCACAGAAGAGTCACCTACAGACCCACACAGAATAGCCCTAGCAAAACCTGCCCTGGTCCTGGAAACAATATCTAATTTGAAATGCTTAGTAAAAGTATGAACAATGAAACAAGTAGCAGCCTCAAGGATGGAATTGGTGTCCAAACACTTGAAAAAGGGACCAGAAGAGGCAACTACTCTAGTAGAATGTGTCTTTACAGTTGAAGAAAGGGTTTATCATGAAAATAACAACAAAAAGAAATGGCCTTAGTGATCCAGGAGGATATGGTTTGCTTGGAAAAAGCTTAGTCCAAAATCCTGGGAGGAAAAGAAACAAAAAGATGCTCAGAATTATGAATAAACTTTGTTTTATCCAAATAATATCTGAGCTGTCTCTGGAGGTCCAAACTGAAGAACCTTCACAATGAAGGACTCTGGCAAAATAAAATAGGAAGGATCTACAGGATCTTAACCCTATAACCCACAGTGCAATTTGAAGACTGGACACGTGAGGATGGATAAGAGATCTCTTGTCTTGTGTGAGTTGATCCACCCAGTGAGGTAATTTGTGGTGATTTTCCCTGACTATTTGAATAAGAAGGGTAACCAGTGTTGTCTGGGCCAAAAGGGAGTCACCAACAAGATTTTGGAAGAGTTCTGCTTGATGTTGTGCAGAGCTCCTGGCAGCAGAGGAAGGGGAGGAAAGGCATACAGAAACGTTCCCTTCCAAAAAAAGGACAGGGCATCCACTTTCCAAGTCAGAGGACTTGGTACTCAAACAGAAAAGAGGAAGTTGCCTTTTCAGAGGGGATGCAAAAAGATCTACCTGAGGAATACCCCACTGATGGACTATGTCCAGAAACACATCTCTGTGAAGCATCCATTCATAAGCATGTGTTCTGCACCTGCTCAGAGAGTCTGCTACTAGATTGTGCTCTGAAGTAATGTAAAAAGCCTGAAGAGTCACCTGATAGCCAGATATCAAGCCTGAACAGTAGTCTGCAAAAGAGATAAGATCTCTTACCCCCCCCCCCACACACACACACATTTGTTGATATACCACTTCACAGTGGTATTGTCCATGAAGATTTTCAAGGGGCCAGGGAGGAAAAAGGGAATGAAAAGCCACAAGAGCCAGAAGCATAGTCCTTACCTCTTTTATGTTGATATGGTCTGACCTCTAATGAGGAGGCCAGAAACCCAGTATTTTTAGATAGCCACAAGAAGCACCTCACCGCATGTTGGTGGCACCCATGAACAATTCTTGGGAATGAACTGGAGCCTGGAAGTGCAATCCCAGTTTGAGAGAAATTTGCTGAATCAATCACTTGAATTCAAGCTTGATACAAGGAAGCAAATGAAAAGGGAACTCAAGGGGTGGCAATGCTGAAGCCACACCGTTCTGAGGTACCATTGTTGCATCCTCATATGGAGCCTGGCAAGATGAAGTATGGGGATGGCAGAGGTCATAACGCCTAGAACTGTGGGAGAGTAAGAAGAGACTGTAAGAAGGCTGTCCGTGGGAGTAGGAAGAAAAACCAACCTGGGAATGGTCGAAATACTGCAACTGAAAAAGTACAATCTTGGGAGGTCATCAAAACTGACTTTTTGAGTTTTATGGTGAGCCCCAGTGTCGCTCTCCTATTTAGGACACAATTGAAGAGTCCTCTTGGGTTCTGTTCAAGCAGCTTTATTTTATACAAACACATCACTATAGAAGTTTACTGATTTTAACTTAAGTAACTTATATACAAACTAACAACTGCGATCATGCATGCTCTCTCTCTCTCTCTCACTAGCTACTCTTTCAAAATGGCACAAGGGATTGCACATGTTTGGAATTTATACATGCATGTACAGCCTTGACATGCTTCTTAAAGATACGGCACACACATCACTTGCACTATGATCTACATCCTCCCACTTTGAGAAATAGATCATGCAACGTTATGAGTCTATTTGGCATACGGAAATCACAGGTAATTTTTTGTCATGTATTATACAATACTAAATAAAACAGTGTAAGAAACTTCTTTGTGTGGAAGATTTTCAGTCAATATATCTCTAGTTAATCACTGTATATTAATCAGATCAGACAATAGTAGTAGAAATAGCGAACTTAAACTCGTCTTAAGTCAAAACAAAACAAAAAAATAATAATAAAAAAATATATAATTGTACAGCATTACTAAGTATTCAAAAGTAATCCAAGCAAGGCAGGCAGGCAGTCTGTTTCCAGTTGAAAATCCTTTATTAAGTACACAGACAAGCAATCCAAGTAAAACAAAAAAATTACCTCACAAGCTTTCTAAATATATATATACTTTTTATCAGGCATGGGAGTGGTTTATTGTGCTGTAAAACAAAGTGTTACTGGTACACATGTTAAATTCCCTTCCCCATCAGTGTGACATTCGAGCTGGTCCTGCCCTATTTAGTAGCTGTCATAATAATATTATAACCCTTATGTACTTTAAATAAAATTTATAATGATATGGTACCTCTTATTTAATCAGATTATTAAGTAGATTATTAAGTCTGCGATTTTATCCAAGACAATATACTACATGGCTGGAAATATATCACCCTTAGTTCATTTGGCAATCAAGATATATATATATATATATATATATATATATATATATATATATATATATATATATATATATATATAAATATATACATTTCGCATGTAAAAATCTATTTCTATTTTCATAACCTATTGTTAACAAAGATCACTTTCATCCTTCTAGACTTCTTCAGGTCTGTGTACAAGAACCCTAAAAACTATCTATAAAAATATATATAATTGTATAATTAGTATTGTATTACACATCATTTTGAATAAAGTAGAAAAAAGAACCAGAAAAAAATAAGAAAAAATGTATGTATGATGATGGAAACAAAATATACACTTAAGTTACAACTGATTTAAAATGGTATTTAAAACCAACTGGTAGATTAAAATAAAATAAAATAAAATACAATTAGTCATGTAATGTGGCAATTTTCTAAGTTCCAGTGCACTTTTAATTGAACAGCAGTAGTTTAGTCCATGCTTCCTAAAAGAGTTCAGCTTTAATTGTCACATGAGTTCATGTTTCTCCAGAATACGGGATGTCTCCTTCAAGATCACCCATGTCTATGCGATCCAGGATCTGGAACTTAAAACCTGTGTGTCTTTTATGAAGAGAAAGGTGTTTGGCTAGTGCATTATTTTTACATCCAGAGCGGATTTCTGACAGATGACATGAAATCCTACGCTTGAGTTTATTTACAGTCTTGCCCACACAGAATGCATCATATTAATTGCACTGTGCCCTGTAAATTACAGTCACCCCCTGCACTGGTTTTAATGATTTTCTTTAAATAAGGGCAATAAAAACTATCACTTTGCTGATTAAATATACAAAATGTACAATTAGTTTCACATCTAGTGCTTTTCTCATATGGTCTAGGTTTAAATTCAGCAAAACTTCTAATGTTCCTGGCCTTCCTATAAACAAATGATGGGGCTTAACCTAAGATGTTAATCAGAAAAGGGTTTCCTGTGACAATGTCCCAGTTTTCTTCAATAACATTTTTGATACTGTGATAAATCAGTGCGTATGTCAGGATGCAGCTATTTTTGCATTTGTTATTTTCTGTGGAAATACTTAACATTCTTCTACTGGGGAGGTTGAGTGAAGGTGCTTCAGTCTTTTTCAGTTCTATAATGGGTTCCAGGATGTTTTTAACACCTGACTTTCATAACCTCTCACTAGAAAATCATTCTCTAAGTTGTTCAGGTTTCTCAAAAATGGCTCCATCTCTGTGGTAATTCTAGCTAAACTATAGCCTTGTGACTTCACTACATTATACTTGGTTTTTGTAGGATGTAGACTTTTACTGTGGAGTAATAAGTTAACCCTCGTTGGTTTTCTGAATAGATCAGTGGTGATTCTTTTATTGTTGGTGTCCTTGGAAATCTGCATATCTAAGAAAGTGGTTGAAGTACAGCTATGGGAAAAGGTAAACTTCAGGAAGGAAGTTGTTTGATTGAGGTAAGTGATAAAAATCTCCAAGCTGCAAGGTGTCACCTTCCCACACAATAAAGATGTCATCAATAAAACGTAAATAGCATGTGATATGCTGCATATAGTCTGTGTTGATTAACACAAAGTCCTCCTCCCATTTGCCCAGGGCTATGTTAGCTATGCTGGGAGCCATGGCAGCCCCCATTGCTATACCATTTTTTTGTTTGTAGTGTTTGCTAGTGAAAGAAAATAAATTGAAGTCTAGTACAAGATTAATGAGCTTGCTTAAATTTTGCAGCTGTGCCTGCATACTTTGATTATGTTTCTTAAAAGACTCCATAGCTGCTGTTATACAGTAATTGTGAGGGAGCACTGTGTACAAGGATTCCATATCAGTAGTTAATAAAATACTGTCAGCTTCCACTGTAATGTTTTTTATTTTCCTCAAAAAATCCAGTGAATCTCTTATGTATGATTTATTCTTTTCTGCTAGAGGTTTCAGCAAGTAAGCAAGATAAATGGCTGTGGCTTCAGTAAGGGAACCTCCACTTGCTACCACCGGTCTATAAGGTGGGTCTTCTCTGTTCTTATGTGGCTTTGGTATTTCAAAAAAGTAAGGTAAACGTGGGCATGGGCTCCATAAATAATTATAAAGATTTTCAGTGATATGTTTTTCTTCCCATAATGTGGTGAGATTAGTGTTGCATAAATCATATGTTCTTTTTATGTAATCCATGGTAGATGACTCATAAAATCTGTTATCCTCCAGCATGTTCTCTACCTTTTGGTTGCAGCTAGTGGTATCAGTCACAAGTATACCTCCTCCCTTGTTTGCCTTCATTACATGTCTGGATTTATCATTGCCTAGCTCAAGCAATGCTTTTCTTTCTCCCTGTGTTAAGTTATAAAGTTTTTTTCTTCTCATGAGTTTTTTAAGCAGTTTCCTGATATCCATCTCACATTTCACTTCGAAAGCAGCTAGTGTTTGATGTAGTGGTGCACAATAGCTGCTAGGCCTTTTTATAGTTTCATCAATAGGCTTATTTTCAGTGTCATTACTTTTGCCATGAAACTGTACCCTTAAGTTGAGCTTCCTCACAAACATTTTAAGGTCTATCAGTACCTGAGCAACCTCACTCCTGCAGCTTGGTACAAAAGTAAGTCCTTTGGACAACACACTTTTTTCCTCTTCAGTCAGTGCTTTAACAGAGTGGTTCCAGATAAGTGGAGCACCTGTTATTGTGGCATGGAATGTATCATCATGGAACTCATAAACAAAGACATTGGTAATCTCCAAACTCTGGACCCTACCTAGTTCGGGTTTGTAAAAGGCAGATCATGTCTCCTAAACCTGATTGACTTCTTTGAAGCAGTCACCAAAGCCATAGATGAGGGTAAGGTGGTTCACACAGCTTATGTAGATCTCGCCAAGGCTTTTGACACCATTATAGATAAGCTCACTAAACTAGGTATAAATCCCTATGTCACAAGATGGGTTGCCAACTGGCTCACAGACAGAACTAACACTGTGAAAGTAGCAGACTCCAAATCTGACTTCAGACCAGTGACAAGTGGAGTACCACAGGGTTCAGTCCTGGGTCCTCTCCTGTTTGGTATCTACTTCTCTGAAGTACAGGCTAACGCAGAAGGTCTTTGACTAACAAAGTTTGCAGATAACTGCAAACTAGGAGCCATAATCAAAACTCCTAACGATGTGGACATACTACAAACGGGCCTCACTGAGACAGATGCCCGGTGTCAAAGCCATGGCCTGAAGCTCAATGCCAAAAAGTGTATTGTCATCCCCTTTGGCAAAAACTCTGTACCTATGAACTATCACATAAGTGGTAGTCTACTTAATGCAGAAAGTGCGATGAGACCTTGGAACACAAGTGGACAGTAGTCTCCCCTTTGATAATCACATCGCCACAGTGGTCAGGAAATCCTTCTATGTGGCTCACCTCATCACAAAAGGTTTCTCATCCAGAAAAAAAGAGGTAATTGTTCCCCTCTACTCATCACTTATTAGACCCATTATAGAGTAAAACACCCCTTTTGGTATGTACCTCACAAGACATCTACAACAACTGGAAAGGCCACAGAAATACCTCACAAAGAGGATTATTGGCCTCAAACAGATGCCCTACGCAGACCATCTCAAAAAACTCCAGCTTTAGTCCGTCGCATATCGCCTACTCAGAGGCGATCTCTGCCTAACATACAAAGCTATGTCAAACCCAGAGCTGTTGGACATGCTCCACTTAAAGAAATCCCAATCCCTCCGAGCTACATGCTCTAGGGACCTAAACCTTGTCACCACAATAAACAGAACATGCTGGAGGGATAGATTCCTGTCCCAGAGACTTCCCATACTCTGGAACAGACTACCTATCTATGTCAAACAGAGCTCCTCATTAGCACTCTTCAAGAAAAATCTTGATGATTGGAAGGGAAATAGGAAATTCACCCCAAGGGTCACTTGTGCAGCTCTGCTCGACAGGGGCACAGGAAAATAATTTTCTTGGGTGGCGAAAGCCAGGGTACCTTTTTGGATAGGCTTATATAGGTCCTAGGGCTAATAGCCTAGTACCTACATATGAACCTGTTATTGTTGTTATTGTACCTGTTATTGTGGCTGGTTCCTCTGTCTGAGCCTGGGACCTTGGATGTAGTCGGGGTTCCAGTCGGGATTGCCCAGGTATTGTATTTCCCTCACCCCTGTCCACTGTTTGGTTCTCCTGTCTCCCTGGGAGTTCATGGATAGAATATGAAACCTCTGGAATTCCTCCTCCACTTTCTGGAATCTCGGTGGGTTGTAGTAGTATTTCTCACTGTGGCTGTGGTATGGGGGAACCTGGTAAGTGGGACAAGCTCTGGTGGTGGTCGTTGTTCTTGTTCTGGTACTGGTGCTGGCTTTGGTATTGGTGTGGTGGTTGATGTCAGTGCTGTCGATATTGGTCTTCCTGAAGAAACTGGTCTCTGTGAAGGTGCTGCTGCTCCTGGTAGCTGGATTGTTTGTGGTCCTGGTTGTCCTGGTAGTCCTGTAATTCGTCCTGTAGATCTCTCTGTCAGTTCTAGTTGCCACTGTGGCTTATGTTTCTGTCCTGATCCTTCTGTGATGTCAAAGGTTTCTGCGGAGTGTTGATAAATACACACACACACACACACACACACACACACACACACACACACACACACACACACACACATATATATATATATATATATATATATATATATCTACAGTAAAGTCCACGTTGCCTTTGCATTATATTTCACACTGAGCTTAGATACTCATCCAGATCGTGTGACATAAAACTGGGAATTAGATTTGGCAACTGAAACTTTCTCTGCAAAATGGTTGACCTGTGGAATGTTCGGAATATTTTTTGGAATGGAATCAGAATTTTCAGAATTTTGAACACATTCTAGTATGGGAATAGTGTTTGATTCACTCTTGGAGTTGGGGTCTGCTGAACAGAAACAATATTGTGATGGTGATGATGATTCTGGTACAGGAAGAAGATGTCTATGGTTCCTCCTATACTCCACACCCTTGGAGTCTACCAGATAGGATCTTGGCTTGGCACAGATGTCTGAAATCTGTCCAATTCCATCAAAACCTTTTGTTGTCTGGATTTGTACTATCTTTCCTTCCCTCAGCGGATGAAGTAATTTGCTCGATCGGCCGTAACTAGATTTCTGGATATTACTCTTCTTAAACAATTGAGCCTTGATGGTTTTGTACATAGGTTTAGGCTTCAATAAACTGGAAGTAATGGGTAGCGTAGTTCTAGTTTGCCTGGAAAGTAGTCTTTCAGCAGGTGAGGCAAGAATATCATAACAGGGTATGTTTCTGAGATTAAGCACATTCAAAAACACATCAGTATTGTCACACTTTGACCTTTCAAGTAATTGTTTTGCACTCTGTACTGCACATTCAGCTAGACCATTGGAATGAGGATATTCAGGACTACTCGTAACATGTACAAAGTCGTATTATTTAACAAATTTCTGAAACAACTGACTAGTAAATTGAGTACCATTGTCAGAAAGAACTTTGTGTGAACTACCATGAAGTGAGAAATGACGTTTCATCTTAGTAATAACAGCGGTGGATGATACATCAGGCAGTTGATTGATCTCAAACCACTTCGAATAAGAGTCTACCAAAACCATGTAGTGTTGATTGTTCCACTCAAAGATATTAGTTGTTACTGTAGACCAAGGTAGTTCAGGAACTGGACTTATTTTGATTTGTTTTCTTTGCAAGTGTGGTATAAAACTATTCATACTGAACAAGAAGAAAGTACTCTCAATGTCTTCTGTTAATGAAGACCAAAATACTAATTATCTCACTCTTCTCTTAGTGGATGCGGATTCTGGGTGTCCACGATGCAAAATCTGGATATATCCTTGTTGTAAGGAAGCAGGAACAACAATGTTAGGACCTTTGAAAATAATGCCATCTTCCATCAACATCTCATCTCTGTGAGGAAAATAGGTTTGCACTTCAAGTGGTACTCTAGATTGCTTTGACGGCCATCCAACATTAATATAGTGATTGAGCTTTTGCAAAATTGGATCAGTCTTTGTGTGATCTCTCAACTCATCAAGTCTAGTGGTAGAAAAATTATGCACTGAAATAACATCAAAGTCAAAATTCTCTGCATCAAGCTGTTCTGTCATATTTTTAGGTGATCTGGATAAGGTATCAGCCAGATAGAGCAATTTGTCTTTCATGTACACCATTTTGAAATTGCACTTTTGCAATTTGAGCATCATTCTTTGTAATCTCACTGGAGTGAAATGCATAGGCTCCTTTAGAATAGTGACTAGAGGCTAGTGGCCAGTTTCAACCTGAATAGCTCGACCCTCGGTAGGGACACAGGAAATTAACTTTCTTGGGTGGCGTAAGCCAGGGAACCTTGTTATCTAGGCTTACTTAGGCCCTTGGGCCGATAGCCTAGTACCTAGCTATGAACCTGTGAACCTATAAATATAATCATGAAACTTGGAGCATGCAAATACTATTGCCAAAACCTCCTTTTCAGTTTGAGCATACTGCTTATCAGTTTGGGTAAGTGTTCTAGATGCACAGGACACTGGTCTGCCCTCTTGAAGTATAACCGTGCCAAGACCAAACTTTGAAGCATCAGAAGAAAGAGTGACTGGTTTGTTCACATTGTAGTATCTTAAGGTTGGGGTGGCAATTTTCTGCTTAAGGTTTTCAAATGCCTTCTGGTGTTGTTACATCCATGACCATACAACATTTTTGCATGTTAGCGCTCTTAAAGGTGCTGTCAACTCACTGAAGTCTGGTATAAACTTGCCTGAATAGTTGACCATGTCTAGGAAATGCTGTAGAGCTTGTACATTATCTGGTGCTGACATCTCAAGAATAGCTGCTTGCTTGGTCGGGTTTGGTCCCCAGCCTGTACTCATAAACAAACAATGTAGGTCACTGCTGGAAGTCTGAATTTGCACTTCAGAGGATTGAGCTTCAAGTTTACTTCACATGCTCTGTCTAGAACGTCTTTGAGGTTTCTGTCATGCTGTGCTTCACCATTGCCGCCAACCAATAGATCATCTACTATAATGGCACAAGGATAACCTGAAAAAAAATTTGCTCCATTGCACACTGAAAGACTTCACTTGCAGAATTTATTCCAAATGGTACCCTTAGGGATCTGTATCTGTCAAATGGAGTACTAAAAGTAGTTAGAAATGAGGATTTGTGATTAAGCATCACTTGCCAAAATGAACTCTTTGCATCCAAGATAGAAAAAACAGTGGTATTCGGTATTAGAGCTGCAACTTCGACTGTGCGCATTGGATGATATGGCCTCTTTAATGTTTTGCTCAGATCTCTTGGGTCAATACATATTCTGATTTCATCTGAGCCTTTTTTGTGAGTGGCTACCATGGATAACAGGCATTCAGTTGGTTCTGTGACTGGACAAATCACACCTTACTGCACCATTTTATTCATCTGAGCCTTAACTTTATCCTGTATAGCTATTGGAAGTCTCCTCACTGGCCTGACTACAGAAGTGACCTCTGGGTCTAACTTCATGGAATACACAACTGGAAGTTTGCCTAACTTGTCATCGAAAACATCAACATACTCTGAGAAAATGGCTTCAGAAAAATTAGAACTTGGAAATGCACTTACAAGATGAACTTCTTTAGCAAAAGAAACCAGATTCATTCTCAAACTATCTTTGAGATCCAATAAAGATTGCACTGGTCTTCGGACTACATAGAATAACCAGTTGAAACAGTTCTCGGCCAAATAACATGATATCATCACTGAGCTTTCGGTTTGAATTTTTTCACCTCCATAAGCAACAAGTCTCACACTACTGGCTACATTGAATTGTTCGATAGTTCCCACTTTAGCAAATGTGTCTGCTGGGATTCACTTTAGGTCATCAAAAGCTCATAATGTTGAAATTCAAAATATTGAGACCAAAATCTTGAAAATTCAAAACACTGAAAACTCAAAATATTGAAACCCATAACATTGAAAAACATAGGAAACCAACATTTAATATATTCCAGCACAACTGCATACAGAAACAAATAAAAAACAAACCCTATTACACTTCTCCAAATATAAGGAGAGGGGCAAGCCCCCCTGCATCCCCCATGTGGGGGGGCTGTGCCCCCATACACCCTACTACTTAAATATATCAACTCTGAGATCGCACTACACAGAACAAAATGGCAAACATATCATAATTTGCATTTCATGACTGCCTGCTTAAATTGTAAAAAAACTATCCTCAACATTCTCTGAGAAACACTACTTCACTGTTAAAGCATTACACATTACTATATATCACTTCGATACTTACCGGAGTTTCAAAGGTAACCTGAGTCATATTCACTTTTTACTTACTATACTACAACGTAATACATATTAGTGTAGTGTAGTGCGATCTCGGAGTTGATATATTTAAGTTGCAGGGGGTGTGGGGGTGCAGAGGGGCTTGCTCCCCTGCTTATATTTGGAGGTGTAATATGGTTTGTTTTTTATTTGTTTCTGTATGTAGTTGTGCTGGAATATATTAAATGTTGGTTTCCTATGTTTTTTCATTGTTATGCAAGTTAATGTTTTGAGTTTTCAGTGTTTTGAATTTTCAAGATTTTGGTCTTAATGTTTTGAATTTCGACATTATGGGCATTCATTGTTCTAAAGTGAATCTGTGTGCTGATGTAACATTACACTTTGAACCAGTGTCTCCTTTGAGCGCTGTGGATTTTTCATTAATCTGGACAGTACAAAACATTTTGCTCCTTGTTAATAAATTCACTGCATCAACTCTTTCACCAAGTACTGATATGCCAGCTACAGAGAAAGCTGGCTGCTTCGACTCTACTTGATCAACTTGATTTTCTGTGTGACTTTTCTTTATAACTGTGTGAGGATTACTTGATTTGCAAAACTTTTAGAAATGGTTCCCTTTTTTACACTTGTAACATTGCTGACCAAATGCTAAGCACTTCTGTCTTTTAGACTCATGATTTGCACAATTGTGACAGTTAACACTAAAGCTAGATTTGGGTTGTGCTCATTCATGCTTGTACTGCACTGAGCTTGAGTATGCACCCTTCTTAGAACTTGCTGGAAAGCTGCATGTCTTCCTTGGAAACACTGTAGCTGCTACATGTTTAGATGGTTTGCCACATGTTGCATACTAAAAAAATTTGCTCTGGAGCAAGCTGAAACCATACTCTTGTCACTCACAAGTATACTTGTGTGTTTGTCTGTCACCTCATGGATTTGACACATTTTTATGGCTATTCTCAATGTTAAATCACTATCAGGAAGTAAAATCTTTCTCACAGAAGCATTATTAATACCACACACAAGCCTGTCCTTTTATCAACTCATCTTTTTAGTCACCAAACCGAGATGTTTTAGCTTTGTTTCTCAGGTCAGTTAGATAAGCTGCAAATGTTTCCCTTGGTTTCTGATCTCTTGTGTAAAACAAATGCCTGTCTAATGTAATATTTGTCTGGGGGTTACACATTTCTCTGAACTTGCACTTGAAACACTCAGGGTCTTCCCTTGATTCAGCCTGTACAACAGTTTGATGATTTTCACCTTCTCCTTCATATACTGCTGGTGCATACACAAATGAATGCTCTCTTTCTATGACTTCTGACCCAGCTAGGTTTAGCAAAATGAATGCCCTGGTGCATGCATCTCTATCTGCATAAGCTGCTTGTATAAAATGTCATACTCTTGCTCAAATATTCTCCAATTCTCTGCAATATTCTGATCAAATACAAGAGGTAAGGGCTTTTGAAATCCATCTGCCATATTAACATATACCAGTGAAGAGTTCTGCAGATAGGCACAAACACATGTATTTATGCCAGAAATGTATGCCAGTATTTGTAACTTTGTCCAGTGCCTTTGTGCTTCTGAATTTATACCTTTTGAGCTTTTTGAAATTATGCTAATGGATAAACTTGAAGTACCTTTGAATAACTGGACTTTGCGAAATAAATGTCTCAGGCATTTTAACACTCTGGTAATATTTTGCAATGCTAAAGTCATTATCGTCATTTTAAGAAACATTTCAAACAACTTTATGATACGAATGAAATAAACTTTCGGGTACTGTAATACTCTTTTAATGTCGTATTTTGCAATGCTAAAGTCGTTTATCAACCTTTTAAAAAGCATTTAAAATAACTGCACAATGCAAATAAACTGGCCATCTCTCATCCAAACCTCAATAACACTTCAAAGTAATTACATTTTGCGAATAACTGTACACAGCGCACTGAAATGTCCCCAAAATGGCAGTACCTTGCTAGGCAACTCATTACAGTACAAGAAACACTCTGTAATGCCAACACATTGTGAATAGACACACCCAGCACAAGGAACTTTTCAAAATGACTATACTTTGACTGTATTTCATGAAACAGTTGCATTTTGCACACAACAAATTCTTTAAAATACATACACAGTAATAAGCACACTCTGTAAGCAATTTACAAAGTTTGAGATGCCTTTGATACAATACGAAGTCGTAGTTTTGCCAAAACACATGCAGTTGCTTTGCTTTGTTTTTGCGTAGTGTGCCCTTTTTGCCCTTATTATATTTGTTTTGCTTGTTTAAGCCCTTTTCATGCCCAATGTAGTTTTCTTGTGTCATTTTACTCTAAACAAGTCCAGTTTTGCCTTAAACACACTCTTTTTGCCTTAAACACGCTCTTTTTCCTTTAAACATACTTATTTTGCTTTAAACATGGTCATTTTGCTTTACTGTTAATCGTTTCAGCAAATACCTTTATTTTAAACATTTCCCTTAGTTAACAAACTTTTCGTGCCTTCCACTTGCTTAATAATGCGGCTTGTGTCCTTGTAATTCCCCTTTTTGTCTTTTCTATCAAATAAACAGTTTGTGTTATTTCTCATTACCTTTTTGATTCTTTTCGGGCTCTTTTTGTGCTCTTTTCTCTCAGTTTTACCTTCACTGTTGTCTCTGCACCTCATGGCTCTGAATATTATTCTCTGTGATCCCAGTTCTGACACCATGTCACTCTCCTATTTAGGACACAATAGAAAAGTCGCCATGGGTTCTGTTCAAGCCCCTTCATTTTATACAAACACATCACTATAGAAGCTTACTGACTTTAACTTAAGTAATTTATATACAAACTAACAACTGTGATCATGCATGCTCTCTCTCTGGCTGCTGTTTCAAAATGGCACTAGGGATTGCATGTGTCTGGAATTTATATGTGCACGTACAGCATTGACATGCTTCTTAAAGATACAGCGCACACATCACTTTAATTCCGATCTACACCCAGACGTTTTAAAAGAGGAGCGGTGAAGTGGAGATCTTGAAGGAGACTGCAGGGAGAAGCAGCCTGAATGAGCAAGTCATCTAGATAGTGGAATATCTGAACCCCTCAAAGCCTGCAAAAAGCTATGGCAGGAGCAAGGCATTTGGTGAATACTCTAGGGGCAGTAGAAAGGCCACAGGGAAAAGTAGAGAACTGAAAATGAGAGGAAGAAACTGAGAAACATAAATATTTCCTGAACAGAGGGCGAACAGGAATATAAAGATAGGCATACTTGAGATCAAAAGAGACCAAGAAGGCCGAAGAAGAAGGAGAGAAAACAGGATGGTGCAGTGGTGCAGCGGTTAACATTGTCGCCTCACAGCAAGAGATTCTCCAGTTTGATTCTTGGCTGGGTGCCTTCTGTGTGGAGTCTGCATGTCCTCCTTGCATTCATGTGGGTTTCCTCTGGGTGCTCTGGTTTCCTCTCATGTTACAAAGACATGCATCTGGAGCATTTCTCCCAGGTCCTCCACTGATAATTGGCTCATTCCAAGTCAGACATTCCTGGTAAAAAATTAAAAAAAAAAAAGTCTAAAGAGACAGCATCCTAAAAGAAGGGACCTTGAGGAAAATGTTGAGTAGAAAAAAGTCCAGAATTGGTCTCCAAGCCCCCTCCTTCTGGGGAGCCAAAAACATTCTGGAGTAAAAAAACCCTTCCCACTTGAGTGGGTGGAACAGACTGAACAGTATCTCAATCCAGAAGGGACTGCAAAAGCTCTGGGAAATGAGAAAGCTGGTCTGGAGGAGGCTATGGAATGCCTGAAAAGGGTGGAGGGGAACTTTCATACCATGACATACCCCTCATGAATGATAGACTACACCCAAGAATCTGAGGTGATCTTTTGCCAATTTGGGAGGGACAGAGAAATGTGGAGTGACAGGGGGACCTAGTCAAGGGGGAGGGGAGCAAAATGTCAGACAGAAGAAAAAGGCATGTTTGTCCTGAAAGTACAGTTTCTGAGATATAGGAGTCTGCGTAGACTTAACAGTAAGAATACACCTAGACATCTTCCTACCTTTTGAAGCCTGATGAGGCTGCTTATGGACAAAGGTAGATTTAGAAGAGTAATTCCTCTGAAATTTGAGTACAGGGAGACAATAACATACTTGAGTTCCTGCATGACCTTACCCTTATCCTGGAGTGACTCAAACAGGTTAGCCTAGCTGTCCCAAAAAGATTTTATTATCCAGAGGAGCATCCAAACGTTTGGCTTTAATATCATCAGGCAAAGCCAAAAATAATGCCTCTTCACAGAACCAAAGACCGAAGCCCTGGAAGAGGCATCAGCAGTATCACAACTGCATTTTATGATGTCATGAGTGACCCGGGAAGTGGACCCAAGCAGGGAAAGAGCTGCAGCTTTCCCTTAAGAATCAGGAAGATCAGACACAACTTTAGCTAGATGGGAAAGGAGAGCTAAGAAAAGCCCAGAAACAAGGTGCCTGTATACACTTTTATCCAGTCTTTCCATAAATCTACTGCCCTCATCTGAAAGAAGGAGCTTAGAGGAAGGCAAAAGCTTAGAAGACTATCTATAGAGACTGAAACTACAGAAGGGCACTTAAAAACTTGCAGTCCTCAGACACCTTGTAGAACCTCTCAGGGTTCTTAGGGACCAGAAACTGAGAGTATGGAGCTACAAAGGCAGCAAAAAGGTATTCAAAATAGCTTCCAAAACAAGAGAACAGCAGATGGCTTAGGAGACTCCAATTGTAAAAGCTCATAATACCTCTTTTGAATGTCATAGATCTGGGAGCAATCCCACTTAAATTACTCTATCATATGAGCAATAGTATCCCCAAAGGATAATTATTCCAAGAGGAAGTCTGGGCTCAAAGAAACTTCTTCCTCTGAGCCATAATCTACAGGAGAAGGAATTTGACAGTAGTAATTAGGGAATTCCTCTCCAGAATTTAACTCTCCAGCTGAGGAATCCTGTTCCCTTGTTCGCTTAACAGAAGTAGAACACCAGGCAGTAACAGACACTGAAACCTCCCTGGGTGGCTTCATAACCATCAAGACATTGAACAAACCTTTAGTACAATCCTGACATTCACATTGGGGATCTTTAGCAATAAGGGTAATATGCTTTGTCTTTTCTTTTCTCTTAAGTGGTGGATCTGCACTGATGACCCTCAGCAGTTCAGTCCCTTGGCGAGATTCAATAAGAATACTAGAAATTTTCTCTCAGACTAAGATTTGAGGAGTCATCCTCAGCCCTTGAGAAATAATCAGTCCTGGTTCCCCCTCAATATCCAGTGCAGATATTTGTAAAGCATCTGAGAATGTGAGAGAACTTGGATCCATGCTGTTCTCCGACTGGGTCACTGCAGAGGAATCTGATGCAAGGACCAGACGGTCTTCAGGACTTTCACCTCCTTCTAGAGAGATGTCTGGTGGAGGCTGGACAGTAGCAGGATGAGGCCTAGACTTCTTGACCTCTTCTCAGGATGGGAGGATTCTGCCACAGCACCTTGAGCCAACAATTTAAGAAGTTGGTTCTCCAGCTATACGGACAGAGATGATAAGCATCTACAAAGGGTATTAGAGGCAAATGCTTGACAGATAGAGAACTGCATATGGTTGTGAGAAGCACCTAGACAAAAAAGATGTTTGTGATGCTCTTTGTGGGGAATCTGCCTTCCACACTAACATTTTCCCTTCTTGAATGACATGAATAAAAGTAAACAACAAAACAGGGAAAATAGAGAAGAAATGTCACCGGCGTAATCATCCAAATCAGTTTGGTAACCAGCGCAGCAAAAATGGTGTTCAGACCAACAGTCAATAATGGTGTTTGGACTAGCGGCAAAGAAGTGCTGAGTATGTGTGTCAATATGTCACCTTTATGCCCTGCACATTATGCAGGGAGCAATACATGTGATGTACAGCACCTATGTTGGGCTATCCTTGACAGGAGATCCCTTCAGTAAAGAATACTGCAGCATTGGTATGGAAACACATAACACATCTATTTCATAAAGTTAACTGTAATGCAAAATATAAAGTCACTGGTCCCACTGTTAAGATGTTTCATACAGTGATAATTAAATAATATGTACACTAGTTAATTCCTGATCTCAAAATATATTGTAAACAGTTAGCTTATATGTTTAAGTGTTTTTGTTTAAGGAACAATGTTATCAACAGCGATTATGTGAAAGTTAAATGCAAGCACTCATTGTCTGACATGAGACTAGTGTATTATTTCTATATGCTAGTAGTATATAAATATATAATTATCAAATGGTTTTCTTAGTGATCGGTGCTGAAGTAAGAACTGTACCATGCATTGGCAATGCATAGTATATAAAGTGAAAATGTTGTATAGTACTAAGGGGCTACTGACAAGGGAGGGTTATTACACTGGCATGCATTTATATTCCACCTAAAACTGCTATAATGGAGCTTAAGAAAATTCTGGGAGAAATACTCAGCTTTCAGCAAGTACTGAGTTTGATTTGCAATAGTGAAGATATGTCTGGAGGCCCAGAAGGGAAAATTTAACAAAGGAGGCTACATTTTTGATGAAATTTATGAACATTTTTGGCATGGAAGATGTGAATTCTACTAGGAGTTTGAAGTGAATTTACATATTATTCCCCAAGATACAAAACTGGGCTAGGCTAGACAGAATTTACATTTCACAGGAACATGTGCATTTAATTGAAAGTCTTGATAAGCACCCAATAATTATTTCAGATGATGCACCAATAATAACTGCAATAAAAACACAGGGTAATGAAACAAAAAAATGAGACACTGGCGCTTTCCCACCTATCTGTTGAAAAAAGAGAAGAATTTAAGGAATGGGTGGTGGAAATTATTCAAGAGCTATTAGAAAAGATAGAAATGTCTTATGAAAATACAGCTAGGGAATGGGATAAAATTAAAGTGGAGTTCAAAATAGGGTGGAAATGAAAGGGAGATATGGTTAAGAAATAACACAAATTATTTATAGGAACTGACAAATATTAAAGTATTGCAAAATAGGGGGACTCACAAAACAAGAAGAGGAACAACTGCAGACTGCTAAACTGAAAATAAGGGATTACCTCGATAATATGCATGAGTTTAAAAAGACTACAGTTAAGCAACTGTTTTTTGATAATAACTCTAGAACACAAAAGCTTTTACCACAATGACTTAGGCAACAGAAAGTAGAAAGGGCTGTCGCCAAGCTTAGGGAGCCTATAACAAGGACAGTAACAAGAGATCCTGTAGAAGTATTAGAAATATTTCAGAAATTCTATGAAAGTCTGTATAAAGCAGAGAAATACTGAAATCAAGAAAAGGTGCAAATGGAAGTTTTTATGGAAGAATTAAATATGCCAAAGTTAGAGGTAGACAAGGCTCAATTACTAGCAGTTAGGATAGGAGGAGATAAAATAAAAATGATGATGTATAACCAATCTACAGGAAAGTCCCCAGGAATAGAAGGTAGTCTTGTGGAAATTTGGAAACTAGGAGATAAAAAACTGATAAAGATCAGGAAGGTTTTGTTTAACAGTATTTTAAGAGAAGTATCAACATCCTTTAAGAAAGCAGTGGTAGCTGTAATACCCAAGGAGGTAAAAGATCCATCAGATCCAGCTTCACACACCCCCCATTTCAATACAAAAATATGATTATAACATTATGTTTATAATGGCTAAATGAATGACAAAAGTGATGCAAAAATTAATAGATATGGATCACTGTGGTTTTGTGGAGGGGAGGCAAACATTCAATAACATTAATAGAATATTGATGATCCAGAGGGAAGCAGAATACAGGAACATACCACTTTTGTTTGGTGGGTCTTGATACAGAGAAAGCATTTGACAGAGTAAGCTGGGACTTTATAAGTAGGGCAATGGAAGGATTTGCACCCCCTGATAAAATTATAAGGTTGATTAGGAGGATATATGAGGGATTGGAGGCAGATATTAAAGTGAGTGGGTTTCTCTCTGATAAATTCTGCTTGACCAGAGAAACCAGGCGGGAGTGTCCTCTTTCCCCTTTGTTATTTGCATTATATTTAAAACCACTGGTAAAGGAAATAAGGCACTCAGAAATTCAAGGATATAATTAGTATGGTAGTCAAGAAAAGCTGTGTCTATTTGCAGATGATATTATTTTATACCTGATAAAAGCAGGAAGGGGCATTACAGTGCTATGGAACATTTTGAGACAGTTTCAAATCTTTTCGAGCTACAAAATTAATGAAGCTAAAACAAAGGCAATAGCAGTAAATTATGTACCCACAGAGAAATTGGTTCAGCAATATCTATAGTTATGGGGATATGATGAAATGAAGTATTTAGAAGTATGGATTAAAATGATTCCAGTGTGACAGCTAAGGATATGTGGGAAGAGACTAAACAAAAGATAATATAAAAACTGAGAAATTGGAAGCTTTGTTATATGGGTATGGATAGTAAGATGCAAGCAGTTAAACTGTTTTTAGTCCCTTTAGTCTTATACACTAGTCAGGCATATTTTTATCAACCAGAGGAGAAGTTGTAGATTGCAATTAATAAAGAGCTGAAGGATTTTATCTGGGAGGGGAAGATGGCAAGAGTGAAGTGGGATAAGCTGATTCTCCCAAGAGAACAGGGTGGATTGGGATTATTACCTGATTTGAATGGGTATTTCAGAACTGCACAGTTAAGGCTCCTATACATAGTACAAGCAGAAACCTCTAATTCAAAGTGAAATGGGTTGATGATGAAATTGTGGGGGCTCAAGAAACAAGCAGAGACTGGGATTTTGGATACAGACCTTTAAGGGGAATCATACAGAATATTATATTCATAAAGTAGGATTGATATCAGAGTATAGGCAAAGAGAAAGAAATAGGGGAATCCTAAATGAAAGACCATCACTGGTAGAGTTTTTAGTAGAATCTAGAAAAAAAGCTGCTTTTAGCAAAGAAATAATTTGTGGAAAATATAAAATATTGCATGACAACTATAAGAATCAGAGGGGTTTAGAAAGGATTGGAAAGAGAAACTGGATAAGCAATTCACAAAGAACTAATGCAGGGATATATGATTGTCTCCCAAATATGCAACAAACTCTAGCAGATTTAGGATATTTGCTTCTCAGTGTTTACATAGATAGTTTTATACCCCAAGAAGACTCCAGAGAAATTTTCCTGAGGTAGTCAGCAAATGTTGGAGGTGTAACAGGGAAGAAAGAGATATTTAAGAACATATTTTCTGGGAGTGTAATGAGCTGGCAGACCTTAAAGACTCCTAACAGACTACTCTATCATAGATACTGAGTAAGCAAATTGGTGTAACTAAGGAAATTATTTTTTTCTGAGCTATGATACAAAATTAGAATTGCCTAGATGTAGTAAGGCCTTTCTGTGTCTAATCATGGTGGCTGCCAGAAAAGCAGTTTCTAGAAAATGGAAATCAAAGTCTAAACCAACTATACTAGAAGTAGTGAATATAGTAACAGAGATAACATAACTGGAATTGGGATAATTAAAAAAGGCTAGGAGCAAATTACACAGGAAAAAAATGGGAATTGTGGGAACAATGCATACAGGGTAGGAATGAGGTTTAAAAGAAGGCAGGATTTCAATGAGCTATGTAATGTCTGACAGACAATGATTAGGTAGATTATAAGTGATGTATAATGTTTGCAACTAAAGTTATGTCAATATGGTTTGTGCTATAAAATGCTTGTAACTAAGATGATGTCAATATGGTTTGTTTTCATCTATGTAAATGTATGATTGCCTATTTTGTAAGTGATAGTTTAATAAAGATGTTTCTTGTTTAAAAAGGGGTAAGTCTTCATATTTATTTTAAGTGGTGCCTGAAATAACAACAGTCTGAGATGAACTTCTTTAGTGATACTTGGCTTAAGCTGTTAGTTGTTTAAGATAATATCTTTCCTTATTTTACAAGTTTCAAGTTACTGATTTAGTACCGCTCATTTATTTGATTATTAATTTAATTTATTTTATTTTTAATATTATATTCTTACTGACAATAATTTTTGGGTCCAGTAAGCAAGGTCTTTGAAAGCCGTCTCATATAGGTTTGTAAATGCACAAACATACTTGCTAACATGTATCTGTGTAACTGAATTTGAAGTTGTTGTGAGTTTGGGGTAAACATGTTGTGGTTTTTCAAGTACGTTACTCAGAAAGATTAGGTACAAAGTGATCTATTATTAAGAAGCATTTTTGTGCAGATTCTCATTGTAATTTAACTCAGTGGCCTCTGAACTTGGCTTAACTGTACATATCTAATAGGAGTCAGCTGGCAAAGTTACTAGTCCTGTAGTGATGAACGTATTTACAAATAATACTTACAAATTCATTTAATACCTATGTTTTAGATGATCTTTTAAAGAATAACTACCTGATACAATGCACTATTTGTGGATTATTCATGAAGAACCAACAGTCCACTAGAAATCAGACCTCCTTTAACTGACTAAGCTTAACAAACTGTTGTTAGTTATTAAGATAAAAAAAAAAACTGGATGAACAATTTAATTGCAGCTGAAATAATGGTATATCTCTAAGGACAGTTTCAGAACCTCTGTCCAGGTGGAAAAATGAATGAACCAATTAATCTTTTTACTGTTCAAGCAGTTAATACGTCTGTCAAAAGAAAGAAAAAGATCCCTACAAATAACAGTACAAATATAATAAGAACAGATACCAGTGGGGACTGTTGCTGTAAATGATGCTTGTGACAATATTACACAAGAATCTGAAACCAGCAGAATATAGAATCTCTGCCCAGAGAACTTTAAAAAAATGTCAAGATGAAGGTAAAAATCCAAAAGATGAAAAAGATAAAATATAAGCTACCTTAAAAAACAGGGTATACTTAACAGTACTGAAACAGATCTCAGTGCTGAATCAGTTGGGAAGGAAATTTGAAGAGTCAGTTAACACTACAAAACTAAGTGGTAAGATTACAGGTGGCAATTTAGTAAACCTAGAAATATTGAAATTTAATTCCTCAAGAAACACCATAGATGGTAATGACTTGTGTAATAATAAAATTGTTGGGGAACTTGTTTTTTGGTGGTTATATTAAACAAGTAACACATGAGGGGAGGTCTATGAGCAATACTGATGAGACTACAAATGTTATGTTGATGAGGTCAGCACTGTACCCCCCCAGTGCTTTACCCAGAAATCATTCTTAATAAACCCATAAGTAGAGAAAGGAATAGAAAGGAGAATTATGACAACTTCTGAAGTGAACATTCAACAATTTATAAGAAAAGAAATGTTGAATAGTGAATGAGTATGTTACTACTGAAGCTATAGGTCATATTGACAAGAACAATACACCATCAAACGGTAACTTTTCAGTGACCCCGTCAGATGACCCATTCAAGCACAAACTATTAAAAAAAAGGTGACTGTCAAGTGTTAGTGCTTGGTGACTCCATACTTCCTATAAATAAGCAGTTAGATAAACCAGAGAAAAGTAAAGTCACTATCCTTGCTATATATCGATTAAAACTGAATGACATTATCAAAAACCACAATGCAAACAACTCCTTATCGATGCATGCACAAATTATGTGAATTTTATATTTTTAATTTACATGAAAAATGCAGTTTTATCTTTGATCAAAACTATCGAGACAGCAGGCTTAGAGTTGATTCTCAGCTAAATCATTCTTTCAGGTAAATGGAATGACTACCTTTATACAACGGCTCACACTTTTAATATATGGTTATGATAACTCTGTCTGGTATATAAAATAAAATTAATAACTCACTGAAAAGAAAGTGTGATTACAGCATGCTCTCAAGGATGTTACACCTCGGTTATTATGAAGCTGCTTTTGTTTCCAGTAAAATCTAACAAACAGTTAAGCCTTTTTTAAGAAACAGAATCATACACAAAAGAAAATGCTTCCATTTGTAAAGGATCTAAAAAAAAAACATATAAAATGTTATTTCTGTAATGCAGGCATTTGAGTAATAGGCATAATTAACTAAAGATTCTCAGCACACTTAATGACTGTAAATTAATTGCAATTGTGGAATCCTAATAATTCTACAGATAATTTCATCCTGGTTGTGTAAAATCTGAATATTTAAGAAAAAGAACAAGAGGGGTGGTACATTATTATTAATACACGAAAACATCAAAACCACTGTACTTAAAACTGATAAAACACTTCACTGTATGGTGATGGATCTAACTGATATTTCATGTTTAACACTGATATCAACACTGTGTTACCACAATCTGAATGCTGTTCTATATTGTAATTATCTGACTCAAATGGATACGATTTTGAATGGTGATAACATACTGCTGATGGGTGACTTCAACTATCCTGATATAAACTGGGTTGATTTTATAGCAAATTGCTCATACTCTAAAGAATATATTAAGATCATAGCATGGTTTGCATCAAATAGTATTTACTGGTACAAGACCTAATAATAAAATCATCAATATTATACTGACCAACACAAAGAATATTACTCAGAATGTCACAGTGCTTCATTCTGTGGAAAACTAAGATTATAACTCTACTGAGTTTGAAATACTGAACTGTTCAGTTTCAAAATCTTGTGCTCAGTGTTTTTGTTTTGATAATAGTAAAATTATCAGGAAATTCATAGCATACTAAATTCAGTGGATTGCTGTGCTGAGTTTGCATTATATCAAACATAGATTGGTTATTCTTGATTTGAAAATACTCTGAAATATAGTCAGGCAGTACAATAAAAACAAAACTGACAGTAATAAAATTAGATCTAAGGTTCTTTTTGGAATTTAGAATTAATCGAACTTTATAAAAAGAAAAAAAATACTTTTCTGAATTTATAAAAAAATATACTAATTATAACAAAAATAAACTAAATAAAGTTAATAAAGATCTAAAGGTTATCATTCAAGAAAGAAAATCAGACTACAAAAGAAAACTTGCTGAAGGCATACATTAAAAAGTTATTACAAACACATTAATAAAAAATACTAAGCAATAAGCTTTGATCAATGTATTAAAAGTTAATAACAGTATATACATACACACACACATACACACACACACACACATATATATATATATATATATATATATATATATATATATATATATATATATATAGATATATAATCCCATAATGATAGCTGAAGAACTTAAATAGCTCTGACATAACATGCGTAAAAAAAGTGTTACAAATACCATGTACCATTCCATTAGTTTCCCTCTTGCACCTTTATCGCATTTGACTTAGTGATTAAAACTATAGGTTAAATAAAAAAAAAAAATCATTGTCATTAGGTCTAGATAATATCCCAGTTATTTTAGTTTATAATACAAACCACTCAATTGGACCTCTTCTTAGACAAATTTGAAACAAGCATTTACAGAATGGTTTGGTCCCTGAGTTCTGGAAATAATCTCATATGACACCTATATATATAAGAAAAGCATCCAAGATGAAATTAGTAAGCATAGAACCAAAGCTTTGACATCTATTATGAGCAAATGCTTCAAACTCTATCTTATTGACCTCCTAAATGAAAATGCAAATAAGTTGGCCCTTCTAGATATAAATCAACATTGTTTCATAAAAGGCAGATATACACTAAGCAGCCTAATAGAATTGTATGATCTAATATCTGTGGTCTTAGGTTATAAACCGAGCCTCTAAACCTAATAGAATTGCATGATCTAATATCTGAGGTCTTAGGTTATATATAATCTGAGTCTCTAAACCTAATAGAATTGTATGATCTAATATCGGTGGTCTTAGGTTATAATCTGAGCCTCTAAACCTAACAGAATTGTATGATCTAATATCTGTGGTCTTAGGTTATAATCTGAGCCTCTAAACCTAATAGAATTGTATGATCTAATATCTGTGGTCTTAGGTTATATATTATCTGAGCCTCTAAACCTAATAGAATTGTATGATCTAATATCTGTGGTCCTAGATTATAATCTGAGCCTCTAAACCTAATAGAATTGTATGATCTAATATATGTGATCTTAGGTTATAATCTGAGCCTCTAAACCTAATAGAATTGTATGATCTAATATCTGTGGTCTTAGGTTATAACCTGAGCCTCTAAACCTAATAGAATTGTATGATCTAATATTTGTGGTCTTAGGTTATATATAATCTGAGCCTCTAAACCTAATAGAATTATATGATCTAATATATGTGATCTTAGGTTATTATCTGAGCCTGTAAACCTAATAGAATTGTATGATCTAATATCTATGGTCCTAGGTTATAATCTGAGCCTCTAAACCTAATAGAATTGTATGATCTAATATCTGTGGTCTTAGGTTATAATCTGAGCCTCTAAACCTAATAGAAATGTATGATCTAATATCTGTGGTCTTAGGTTATAATCTGAGCCTCTAAACCTAATAGAATTGTATGATCTAATATCTGTGGTCTTAGGTTATATATAATCTGAGCCTCTAAACCTAATAGAATTGTATGATCCAATATATGTGATCTTAGGTTATTATCTGAGCCTCTAAACCTAATAGAATTGTATGATCTAATATCTGTGGTCCTAGGTTATAATCTGAGCCTCTAAACCTAATAGAATGGTATGGTCTAATATCTGTGGTCTTAGGTTATAATCTGAGCCTCTAAACCTAATAGAATTGTATGATCTAATATCTGTGGTCTTAGGTTATAATCTGAGCCTCTAAACCTAATAGAATTGTATGATCTAATATATGTGATCTTAGGTTATAATCTGAGCCTCTAAACCTAATAGAATTGTATGATCTAATATCTGTGGTCCTAGGTTATAATCTGAGCCACTAATCCTAATAGAATTGTATGATCTAATATCTGTGGTCTTAGGTTATATATAATCTGAGCCTCTAAACCTAATAGAATTGTATGATCTAATATCTGTGGTCCTAGGTTATAATCTGAGCCTCTAAACCTAATAGAATTATTGTATGATCTAATATCTGAGGTCCTAGGTTATAATCTGAGCCTCTAAACCTAATAGAACTGTATGATCGAATATATGTGATCTTAGGTTATAATCTGAGGCTCTAAACCTAATAGAATTGTATGATCTAATATCTGTGGTCCTAGGTTATAATCTGAGCCTCTAAACCTAATAGAAGTGCATGATCTAATATCTGTGGTCTTAGGTTATATATAATCTAAGCCTCTAAACCTAATAGAATTGTATGATCTAATATCTGTGGTCCTAGGTTATAATCTGAGCCTCTAAACCTAATAGAATTGTATGATCTGATATATGTGATCTTAGGTTATAATCTGAGCCTCTAAACCTAGTAGAATTGTATGATCTAATATCTGTGGTCTTAGGTTATAACCTGAGCCTCTAAACCTAATAGAATTGTATGATCTAATATCTGTGGTCTTAGGTTATATATAATCTGAGCCTCTAAACCTAATAGAATTATATGATCTAATATATGTGATCTTAGGTTATCTGAGCCCCTAAACCTAATAGAATTGTATGATCTAATATCTATGGTCCTAGGTTATAATCTGAGCCTCTAAACCTAATAGAATTGTATGATCTAATATCTGTGGTCTTAGGTTATAATCTGAGCCTCTAAACCTAATAGAATTGTATGATCTAATATCTGTGGTCTTAGGTTATAATCTGAGCCTCTAAAACTAATAGAATTGTATGATCTAATATCTGTGGTCTTATGTTATATATAATCTGAGCCTCTAAACCTAATAGAATTGTATGATCCAATATATGTGATCTTAGGTTATTATCTGAGCCTCTAAACCTAATAGAATTGTATGATCTAACATCTGTGGTCCTAGGTTATAATCTGAGCCTCTAAACCTAATAGAATTGTATGATCTAATATCTGTGGTCTTAGGTTATAATCTGAGCCTCTAAACCTAATAGAATTGTATGATCTAATATCTGTGGTCTTAGGTTATAATCTGAGCCTATAAACCTAATAGAATTGTATGATCTAATATATGTGATTTTAGGTTATAATCTGAGCCTCTAAACCTAATAGAATTGTATGATGTAATATATGTGGTCCTAGGTTATAATATGAGCCTCTAAACCTAATAGAATTGTATGATCTAATATCTGTGGTCTTAGGTTATATATAATCTGAGCCTCTAAACCTAATAGAATTGTATGATCTAATATATGTGATTTTAGGTTATAATCTGAGCCTCTAAACCTAATAGAATTGTATGATGTAATATATGTGGTCCTAGGTTATAATATGAGCCTCTAAACCTAATAGAATTGTATGATCTAATATCTGTGGTCTTAGGTTATATATAATCTGAGCCTCTAAACCTAATAGAATTGTATGATGTAATATATGTGGTCCTAGGTTATAATCTGAGCCTCTAAACCTAATAGAATTGTATGATCTAATATCTGAGGTCCTAGGTTATAATCTGAGCCTCTAAACCTAATAGAATTGTATGATCGAATATATGTGATCTTAGGTTATAATCTGAGCCTCCAAACCTAATAGAATTGTATGATCTAATATCTGTGGTCCTAGGTTATAATCTGAGCCTCTAAACCTAATAGAAGTGTATGATCTAATATCTGTGGTCTTAGGTTATATATAATCTGAGCCTCTAAACCTAATAGAATTGTATGATCTAATATCTGTGGTCCTAGGTTATAATCTGAGCCTCTAAACCTAATAGAATTGTATGAATTAATATCTGTGGTCTTAGGTTATATATAATCTGAGCCTCTAAACCTAATAGAATTATATGATCTAACATCTGTGGTCCTAGGTTATAATCTGAGCCTCTAAACCTAATAGAATTCTATGATCTAATATATGTGATTTTATGTTATAATCTGAGCCTCTAAACCTAATAGAATTGTATGATCTAATATCTGTGGTCCTAGGTTATAATCTGAGCCTCTAAACCTAATAGAATTGTATGATCTATTATCTGTGGTCTTAGGTTATAATCTGAGCCTCTAAACCTAGTAGAATTGTATGATCTAATATCTGTGGTCCTAGGTTATAATCTGAGCCTCTAAACCTAATAGAATTGTATGAATTAATATCTGTGGTCTTAGGTTATATATAATCTGAGCCTCTAAACCTAATAGAATTATATGATCTAATATCTGTGGTCCTAGGTTATAATCTGAGCCTCTAAACCTAATAGAATTCTATGATCTAATATATGTGATTTTAGGTTATAATCTGAGCCTCTAAACCTAATAGAATTGTATGATCTAATATCTGTGGTCCTAGGTTATAATCTGAGCCTCTAAACCTAATAGAATTGTATGATCTATTATCTGTGGTCTTAGGTTATAATCTGAGCCTCTAAACCTAATAGAATTGTATGATCTAATATCTGTGGTCTTAGGTTATATATAATCTGAGCCTCTAAACCTAATAGAATTGTATGATCTAATATATGTGATTTTAGGTTATAATCTGAGCCTCTAAACCTAATAGAATTGTATGATTTAATATATGTGATTTTAGGTTATAATCTGAGCCTCTAAACCTAATAGAACTGTATGATCTAATATCTGAGGTCCTAGGTTATAATCTGAGCCTCTAAACCTAATAGAATTGTATGATCTAATATCTGTGGTCTTAGGTTATAATCTGAGCCTCTAAACCTAATAGAAGTGTATGATCTAATATCTGTGGTCCTAGGTTATAATCTGAGCCTCTAAACCTAATAGAATTGTATGATCTAATATCTGAGGTCCTAGGTTATAATCTGAGCCTCTAAACCTAATAGAATTGTATGATCTAATATCTGTGGTCTTAGGTTATAATCTGAGCCTCTAAACCTAATAGAAGTGTATGATCTGATATCTGTGGTCCTAGGTTATAATCTGAGCCTCTAAACCTAATAGAATTGTATGATCTAATATCTGTGGTCCTAGGTTATAATCTGAGCCTCTAAACCTAATAGAATTGTATGATCTAATATCTGAGGTCTTAGGTTATAATCTGAGCCTCTAAACCTAATAGAATTGTATGATCTAATATCTGAGGTCCTAGGTTATAATCTGAGCCTCTAGTGTTACATATTTGGATCTAACTAAGGCCTTTGATTCTCTTCCTCATTCAACAATCATCAAAGCCATGAGAAATGCAAACATTAATTTATACATAATAACTGGCAAGTTACCGTGTGTGTGAAAATCAGTACAGCTAGTTGAAGATAACTTGCAGTCAAGTTAGGAGTCCAACCAGGGTCTGTTTTGGGCCCCCATGAATTAATATTGTGTTTGCAACAATAAAAAACTGCTGGCAATCTAAGTATGCTGATGACTACACATTTTTATTTATGAGGTAAAATGACATTTCAATCAATTATAACTATTTGGAAGCAATAAATAACTGGACAAAGGCAATTAGTTTAAAATTCAGTATATATAAATGCTGTGTTGTGTGTTATAGTAAAAGCTTTATTAAGGGACACTTTTTTACATCAACAACTTTAAATGAAGATGACTTTTTAAGGACCTCAGCATCTTAGTATCTGGCAACTACTTCTTTACTAGACATATTGACACCTTGAGAAGCCAATCTAAAAACTATTGGGCCTAATGCTAAAAAAATCTAACTACAAAGGATGCTGGGATTCTGATAATGTTATACAAAGCCTGTATATTACCTGTATTAGATTATAAAATACCTTCTGCATGTACAATATTACAGAGCTGCAATCCCTGGAATCTATACAGAGGATGATCACAAAGAAATTATTAAAACAAAGTGACATGTCATATAAGGTATGCTGTATATATTTAAATTTAAAGCCCCTAAGGTATCTTTAGATAAGAAGGAAATTTATTTTGGTATGAAAAGCATGTTATGAGTGCATACAAGCAATATTATGTATTAAACCTAATGATCACTGGCAACAGCATTACAACTGCTCCAAAACCAACCATTAATCAAAGAAAGAGCAGTGAAGACCAGTAAAGGAGAGCTGTAAAAAAAAAAACATTCAAAATTCTTATAATGGAAAAATAATTTAATTGTTGAGTGCTTTCATCTGAAATAAAGCAACCATGGGATTTTATCAGCACTGCTAAAACCTAACCAGACAAGTTGTGCCATAAGAAATTGGAAAATTAATTTACAAATGCAAAGCTTTAAATTTAATTAAAGCAAGTACATTAAGATTAACATACTTATGAAACTAACTCCCACCACACATTAGGCTGCCTGAGTCCTAGAAATAATCTTGATGACTGGGTAGGGGCTTTGCTATACGATTCTAAAATTACAGAATCAGTGCTCCTAGGTGGTCCTTGACCTGAGTACTGTCACCAGACTTCGGAAACTTTCAGGAGTTGCCTTAAAATGATCAAGATGAAGGTGGAAAGGCTGTACCTATATTTATATACAGAAAAGGTTGTAGTCTTCACTTCATGTCAGAATACTGATAAAATAATGCTGCCTTGGCTGACTTATAGGTAAATCATTTCAGATTCAAGAAAGCTCACTGAAGACACAATAGACTAAGTAGAGACAGAAAATATAGAAAGAAATCAGAACAGTCTTTCAAAAGTAACCCACCTGAACCACAAAGGCTTCTTAAATTTAACCTAAGAAACAAATAATCTCAGCAATCTTCCAAGCACACAACACAGGCAGCACCCACCTTGAAGCATGCAACAAAGAGTCACAGCATCTCATTTCAAAAAGTCCATAAGGCAAGCCTCCACATAATCCAGCATCCTGGTCTAGGTGACATCATTGTGAGATACACTGATGTACCACTCACCAAGCTGTGCAAGGAGGGGGTAATTGTTGCCTATTAGGAGTTAAGATTTGTTGTATCATGTAGACTCTCAAGTCCTTACACCATAAGTACGTATATGATACAGTCAAAGTACCAATAGGCATCAATTACTTCAGATGTACCTCCATGGACTATATGAAAGAGAGACATGACGGAGTTCTTGGAATATGTGTCCATGGCAAATATAAAACTAACCCTGAGCAGCATTTTGCCTTCATCAAGAAAGCTGCTACAATATGAACAAAAGATTATTGACTTCAATAATTGGCTTAGTGTCTGATGTCATTTAAAGAGGGCACAGTGTAAATCACCCTGGGAGGAGATTGTAAACACTCCTAACTGCTTTGCCAGGGATGGCCTGTACCTATCCTGCAAAGCTTTTGTGCATTGGCTAAATCATTATTCACCCCTATAGTGCCTTTTTAGGAAAGTCAGACCACAAAAGCTTCTAACATAATAAAACAGAATCCGGATAACATAAAAGTATTGCTGCTCAGTGCTAGAACCCTTAACAAAAATTCCACAACCTACACTTTTTTCTTACTCTGGAAAACATCAACATATGCATTATTATGGAGATCTGGTTCAAGACCATTGAGAGCACTCTGTCAGTGCAAGGTTTCAATGCCTGCCAGATGTTCAAGCCCACCACACTAGATAAATACAATAAAGGTGGTAAAAATCTCAATATTTGTGTGGAAACACCTCACCTCCAGAATAATTAGACAAGATAATAATCTCCACGTCCAGCTTGCTACCAACAAGACCCCTTGTCACATCATGGATAACTGTAAAACCCCTGTATGCCCTCCTCAGCTCATAACACCTACCTAACTCATACATTAAGCCAACACCATTCTCCTTGGGGTCTTCAACTGCTCCTCAATTAACTAGGAGATGTATCCATCATCTAACACATATGCCCTGAGATGTCTGGACATTATCACTACAAATATCTGGACCAGGTAGACTACACTGCAATCAGGGGTGATAAAATCCAAACTGGGTCCTCACCAATATGGGACAATTCTGCTCCCTACTAATTGTAGGGAGTACTGTATATCTATTGCCACATTGGACCACAAGTTACTACATTTACCTTAAGACTGAAGCCAGAAGCATCCTCCAGTATTTCAATATTCAGAGATTATACCAAGGCTAATCTACTGGAACTGACTGAAGATCTGGCTAAATTCAACATCCCCTTCCAATTCGATGATCCCCATTGCTTATGCAGAATCTTTACTCCAAATTCTATGTACATGTGAATAGTTGCATAAATGCATCTGTCCACCACTGAATTAGCCTTCTTTAACTGTGTTACAAATTATACCCATTAAATGTGTACCTAATAGTAAATAATATGGCCATGGTGGCTCAGCAGTTAGTGTTGTCACGTCACAGTAAGAGGTTCTCCGGTTCAGTTCTTGGCTGGGGTGCCTTCTGTGCAGAGTCTGCGTGTCCTTCCTGCAGTCATGTGGGCTTTCTCCGGGTGTTCTGGTTTCCTCCCACATTCCAAACACATGCAGAAGGTGGACTGGACACCCTACATTGTCCCTAGGTGCAAGTGTGTATGAAAGTGAGTGGTACAGATGAACTACCATGGCAGGGCTAGCAACCCGGCAGGGTAAAATTTGGCTCGAGATAATTGTCACTGTTGAAGTGACACCCCTAACCCATGGGCAAAAATGGGAAAAAGGGGTAGATGATGGATGGATGGATGGATGGATGGATGGATGGATGAATGGATGGATGGATGGATGGATGGATTACATACTCAGACCCACAGGACATAGCAAATATAATACTGGATACATTTATCTCATACTTCACCCCCTCTCCTCCTGCAGCTATACCCACTTCTCAAATCTCACATGAAGAAGTCCTCAAGGCACTCTTCAAGGCCAAAAACACTGCTTCTTTGGAGCCAGAAAACAATTTTGGTTGCTTACCAGCCAGTCAGCCTGAAACAGAACCTATCAGACCCGCTAGAGAGGCCATCTAATGTCAGTCTGTAAATAGGCTTTGTGCTGTATTCATGGAGGACAGACTATCATCCCCATGCATAAAGGTGAGGTGTCAATGGACATGAGAAATTATAGACCCATAAGTCTATCTAGCCTAATGTGTAAGGCTATGGGAAGGATCATTATGGTATTAATAAATAAGGCATAGGTAATCTACAAACACTCAACCCAAGCCAGTTCAGATTTGGTAAGTGGAGATCCTGCCTCTTAACCTGGCTGACTTCTTTGAGACGGTTACTGAATCAATGCATGAGAGAAACTCAGTATGCAGTGCATATCTAGACCTTGCAAAGGTGTTCAACATCACCCCCACACTCAGCTATCATAGATAAACTATCCCAGCTAAATGTTAATCCCTATTTAACTTGTTGGTTAGCAAAGTGGATCACAAATAGAACCCAGGAAATTAGGATGGACTGGTGTACCTACTCCAAATGTTTGTCATTGGTGGTGTGCTGCAGGGTTCAGTCCTTGGGCCACTCTGTACACATTTACTTCTCAGAGATCAATGCAACTGCTAAGTGTTTATGGCTGACCAAGTTTACAGATGACTTCAAACTTGCTGTTATCAGAAAATCTCCAGAGGACAGCAATATCCTCCAAGAGGGTCTTTCCAAACCAATAAATAATGTCAAAGCCATGGAATAAAACTGAATGCCAAGAAATGTATAATAGCACCTTTCAGCAAGTCAGAAGCCCCTTGTCGCTATCACAACATTCTATGAAAATTGGTCCAGTAGTTAGGGACCTGGAAAATTATGCAATCACTGAACTGTCCTTTGATCACTGAGTATCCACTATTGTTAGAAAGTGCTTTTTTCATTGCACATTTATTACTAAGGGTATGGTGTCCCAGTCTGGGAATGTGATCATTCCACTGTATTCCACACTCATCAGGCCTCCTTCTGCATGTGCCTGTCCAAACATCTGACACAACTTGAATGCCAACAATGTTTTCTTACTAAGAAAATCAAATGGCTAATCATAAAAACTATGCAGACCATCTTATCCTTCTTCTTGGTGTCATACAGGTTACTGAAGGCAATCTCTACCTCACATACTGCGCCTCAGCAGACCCTATCCTGTCAGACCTACTGCACATTCACAAATCTAGTGGTGGATAAATACCTGCTCAAGAGCTCGAAATATCTTTTGCAACATAAATATAACATGTTGAAGGGATAGATATGTGTCACAGAAAATACTGCATCTGTGGAATCATTTTCCTCTCAGCATAAGGCAAAGTTCTTTTCTTACACAATTCAGATGTCATCTCAATGACTAGGTTGGTTATCACAAATTCACCCATGGATTAGTACCTCCGAACCTCATGGCGCAATGTGTTAATGTTCTGCCTGTCTCTGGGTTATTCTTACTTAACATAGAAGAGCTAAAGACTTCATGGGAATGTATAAGTTGGCTTCTAAAGCTCCTCATGGATAAATAGCCTAGTAAGTACTGAGGACCCAATTTAGGAATGGACAAAACAAAAGCCAGAATGTTAGCTAGATTTTACTAGCCTGGTATTATGCAGAACATACAGAAATTTGAGGCAGTTTGCCCTGATTGTCAATGTACAGCACTGAATCCCAGGTTTAAGACCACTTTGATACCCTTACCCATTGTGGGCATCCAGGAGTGGCCTTAGGTCAACTGGTGCCCTAGGCAAAAGAACTCCATGGCGCCCCCCACCACACCATGTGGTGCCCCATCCTGGTCTACCTACACCAAATAAATACTGGAAAAGTACCCCTACTAGAGCGGCACCCTAGGCGGCCGTCTAGTTCACCTATGCCTAAGGCCGGCTATGTGGGCATCCAGTCTGAATACACAGCATTGAATAATGTGGATTGGGTGGTAAATTCAAATAAAGGCCATTAATTACTGAGTCTGCAGCAAAATTTCCTGCTGTAATACCCCTTCATGGAATCAAAATCCATAGCAGATGATGTAGTACTGCTTTTTTTCTAGAACAGGAATTCCCTAAGAAATTCTTATTGACCGTGGCATTCATGTCTAGAGTAATGCATGAAGTCTGTTAATTTTTTAAAGTGAAGCAGCTACGGACATCTGCATACCGCCATCAAACATATAGGCTATCTGAGTGCTTTTAATAAAACTTTAAAGCATATGTTGTGGAAGGTCACAGAAGTGGATGGGGAAATTTTTCTCTTTGCTGTAAGAGAAGTATGCAATGTTTGAACTGCTATACATTAAACTTCCCCAAGGATTACAAGATGTAACAAGAGAAACATTAGAGACAAAGAATACCTCCTTTAAAAATGTGATAGAACATTTTTCAGACCTCCAGTACAGGTTAAGAACCACAATTCCTAAAGTGATAGAACATATTGAAAGAGCCCAGGAGATACAACAGGCTGAAAACAAAAATAAAATGAATTTCAGAAAATTTAAACCAGGAGATAAAGTGTGTATGTCAGTATTCACTGCTGAAAATAAATTACTTGCAAAGAGGAAAAAAATCTTTTGAAATTGTAGAAAAAGTACATTTATTTTGGGAAATTAGCAAACACAAAGTGAATAGCTGAATCGACAAGAACTGCACTAGTAACCAAAAAACAGCCAGGCAGGAACAGCAGTAGTCCAATGAAGGTCTATCCCACAGCAGTAGTCCAATGAAGGTCTATTTTGGGAAATATTTTGGGAAAATGGAAACCAGAACAATTATAACACATAAATGTTCTGAAACTTTGGAGGAAAACTTTAGTTGCTGTAGTAAGCATGTTTGCAGAAGAGTTTATGTCCCTACAGCATGTAATGAAGTCAAAACAGGGGAGATATTATCAATGCCGTAGATGCAGGAAGTGATAGAATTTGTACTCAGGAACAGAGATGTCTATCAGAACTAGTTTAATCCATCACAATATAGAAAGTAAATTCAAAGTATGTCAAACACCACAGTCCCAGTGACAAGATGTTAGGAAAGAGGTGCAGGAAATTATTAAACATAGCATCATAGAGGAGAACAAAGAGAGTGCAATAGTCGTATAGATTATCGGTCTCCCTGCCTGATGCCACTATAAGAGTTTGTAATGGTTTTAGAAAATTAAATAGCATTTCCAAATTTGATTAATTTCATATGCATCAAGTGGATGAAACTAGAGGAGACTAGGGTTCTATCAACTTTGAACCGAACCAAAGGCATTGGAAAATATCAAAGCAAAAAATATATCTAATAGCAGGATAAAGGTTGGTAAAACAAAAATAAAATAAATGAAGAAATACCAAACCAACTCGCTAAAATCCAGGAACTCCAATAGATGTATCCAAAAGAGTGGTAAGCGCTTTCACGGTGACCACACCGCTTAATCAGACAACATTAACTAAGAAATACAAGTCTTTTATACAAAGTGTGACCAATAAAAAGCCCTTAATTATGATGTCATCAAAAAGTTACAAATTTTTAAAAAGAATACATACTGCAGAAAACACATTCATTTATCATGAATAAAAACAGCTATAAAATGTATGCAAACATATTGCACTTATAAAAATATATATGAAAAATAAAACATTATTTATGTCTAAGTCTACATCCTTTCAAGAAGGGTTTCAGTGAAAAAAAAAACATTTAGACCAGGTAGTTTTTTTGCATTCAACAATAAAATCCACTTCTGTTCTATAGTTTCAGTGTGGTTTTAAAAATCACTTCCTCTTAAATTAGTGTCTAAAACTTGCAATACAAAGAACCTAAATGAGTGTGCAGTACCATGGCACATAATATGTGCTGCTAAGGCATTACTATTTTTTTATTCTTTATGTCTATCTGATGTTCAAGGACCCTATCCTTAAAGGGTCTATTTGTCTTGCCAACATAAAATGCATGACATAGTTGACAGAAACAAAAATATACAAGGTTACACGTTTTGCAGTCAGCATAAAAATCATCATTAATTGTGAATCTTAAAACTGCTTGTGTGTATGACAGACAGGTAAAAATAAATTTACAGGCTGAACAACTTCTGCAAGGAAACGTACAAATCCTGTCAGATAATGGGTTCCCTTTCTCTAGCATTTTGGACGTATAACAAAGATGTTGCTTGAGGGATTTGTTGCTTCTGAAAGAAAAATGTGGAGTACTTCCTATCTTGTCTTTTAACTCAGGTACACTGTTCAGTATCTTCCAGTTAATCTTTATAATGTCACAATATTGACTTATATCACCAGAATATTGTAGAGGCACTCTAAAAATATTACTGGTAAAGTCCTGTTGTCGTCCTACTGCATGCGTGCTTGTAGTTTATTTAAAATAAGGCCTGTATCTATCTAATCTCTTATGCTTCCAAGCTTCAGAGATACAGGTATTTATTTCTATTTCTCGATAGCCCCTTTCTAAAAAATAATTTTTCAAAGATTCAAGAGCTTTGCGTGCAACTGTATCATCATTATAAAGTCCAAGTATTCTATATACCTGTCCTTTAAGCATATTTTTCATTATATGCCTTGGATGCATACTATTATCATGTAAAAGTGCATTCCTGCATGTAGGTTTTCTATATTGGCTGGTATGGACAGAATCAAAGTCTGCTTTGTCTATTTTGACATCAAGAAATTCTAAATGTTCAAGAGAGTGTACACATGTAAATTTCAGAAAGGAAGTGGTACTATGCATGTACCTCATGAATTTGTTCAAATCATCAACTGTGCCACCCCATAACATAAAAATATCATCAACAAAATGGACATACCAAAGAAGGTGCTCTGCAAATACATTACTGTTTGACAATAAATCATGTTGTTCCCATAGCACCAAAACTAGGTTAGCGTAGCTATTGGCACAGGCAGTGCCCATGACCATGCCAACCTTTTGCAGAAAAAATTCCTCTTCAAATAGAACAATGTTATTTTCTAACACAATCTCTAAAAGGGAACATATAAGTTTTATGTTATCATCAGAAAAGCCTTCCTTACCATGTAAGAATGCCCTTACATTATTTATGCCCCAATCATTGGGGATGACCGTAAGTAATGACTCTATGTCAAGCGCAACAAACATATAGTTAACATTGATGGTCGAAATTCTATCATACAACCTCTCAAGGAAAGTTTTTGTATCCTTCAAAACACTATCACACAATTCTAATAGAAGGTGTAATGTTTTCTCTATGTAAATAGACTATGGTTCAGTGCACCATCCAGCCCCTGATACTATTGGCCTCATAGGCGGAATAACACAATTTTTGTGAATTTTGGGGAGGCCATAAACTGTGGGGGTTAAATGATGATCAACATTCAAAAACTTAAAAAGGTCTTCATTAATCAAACCTGTCATCAGTAAATCAAATATCATAAAAGAAACCTTCTCAGTTATCCCATGTACTACATGCTTAGGAATACATTTATAAGTATCGGTATCATATAGAAGTATTTTCATTTGAGTCAGGTACATTTCTCTATCCAAAACCACAATGCCACCACCTTTGTCATGGCTGGTCTAATTTCCAAGTGCATATCTAGACCTTGCAAAGGTGTTCAACATCACCCCACACTCTGCTATCATAGATAAACTATTCCAGCTAAATGTTAATCCCTATTTAACTTGTTGGTTAGCAAAGTGGCTCACAAATAGAACCCAGGAAATTAGGAGGGACTGGTGTACCTACTCCAAAAGTTTGTCACTGGTGGTGTGCTGCAGGGTTCAGTCCTTGGGCCACTCTGTAGACATTTACTTCACAGTGATCAACGCAACTGGTAAGTGTTATGGCTGTCCAGGTTTTCAGATGACTTTAAACTTGCTGTCATCAGAAAATCTCCAGAGGACAGCAATATCATCCAAGAGGGTCTTTCCAAACCAATAAATAATGTCAAAGCCAAGGAATAAAACTGAATGCCAAGAAATGTATAATAGCACCATTCAGCAAGTCAGAAGCCCCTTGTCGCTATCACAACATTCTATGAAAACTGGTCCAGTAGTTAGGGACCTGGAAAATTATGCAATCACTGAACTGTCCTTTGATCACTGAGTATCCACTATTGTCAGAAAGTGTTTTTTTCATTGCACATTTATTACTAAGGGTATGGTGTCCCAGTCTGGGAATGTGATCAATCCACTATATTCCACACTCATCAGGCCTCCTTCTGCATGTGCCTGTCCAAACATCTGACACAACTTGAATGCGAACAATGTGTTCTTACTAAGAAAATCAAATGGCTAATCATAAAAACTATGCAGACCATCTTATCCTTCTTCTTGGTGTCATACAGGTTACTGAAGGCAATCTCTACCTCACATACTGCGCCTCAGCAGACCCTATCCTGTCAGACCTACTGCACATTCACAAATCTAGTGGTGGATAAATACCTGCTCAAGAGCTCTAAATATCTTTTGCAACATAAATATAACATGTTGAAGGGATAGATATGTGTCACAGAAAATACTGCATCTGTGGAATCATTTTCCTCTCAGCATAAGGCAAAGTTCTTTTCTTACACAATTCAGATGTCATCTCAATGACTAGGTTGGTTATCACAAATTCACCCCTGGATTAGTACCTCCGAACCCCATGGCGCAATGTGTTAATGTTCTGCCTGTCTCTGGGTTATTCTTACTTAACATAGAAGAGCTAAAGACTTCATGGGAATGTATAAGTTGGCTTCTAAAGCTCCTCATGGATAAATAGCCTAGTAAGTACTGAGGACCCAATTTAGGAATGGACAAAACAAAAGCCAGAATGTTAGCTAGATTTTACTAGCCTGGTATTATGAAGAACATACAGAAATCTGAGGCAGTTTGCCCTGATTGTCAATGTACAGCACTGAATCCCAGGTTTAAGACCACTTTGATACCCTTACCCATTGTGGGCATCCAGTCTGAATACACAGCATTGAATAATGTGGATTGGGTGGTAAAATCAAATAAAGGCCATTAATTACTGAGTCTGCAGCAAAATTTCCTGCTGTAATACCCCTTCATGGAATCAAAATCCATAGCAGATGAGGTAGTACTGCTTTTTTTCTAGAACAGGAATTCCCTAAGAAATTCTTTTTTTTTTTCTCAAAAAATTTTTTATTAATTATATGAATAGCAAGACAATTAAAAGATTATACATAACAAGAAGGCATAAATGAACATATAATAATTCATCTAGTGATAACAACCTTCATGAGATTTTGATAAATTATTTAGAAATAAAACATACACCATATGTATACTATATGCAAGTTAGGCAACCTGAGAGGGAAAAAAAAAAAAAAAAAAAAAAAAAAAAAATATTTAACATTAACTATTGAATATGTTTAGAACCTTTTCTAACACAACCTTTCTAATAGCTTTTTTTTTTGGACTTCCACCTAAGTATCTTTGAGCATCAATAAATTTAAAAGCCATTTTCTGGAAAGTAACCCATTTTAATTTAGAACGATCAATCCAATTTTGTATTATATAAAGTTTTAGTAATGAGCAAATAAAAATGATAACATGAATATCAACTTTTGAAAGATGAATCAATGGAATATGTAGAATAGCAAATTCCCACATCAACGTGGATTTTTGATATCCCATTTTCTGCAGTCTGACTTTCAAAGATGTCCACAATCTGTGAGAAAAATGACAATACCATAGAATATGAAGGAGGCCTGCTTGGGGATGAGAACAGCATGAACACGAAGGGGACTTATTTGGGTTAAATTTGTTTAATTTGATTGGGGTAAAGTAGGCATCATTATTAATCATTAATTGTGTGTATGCTAATTTTTAAAAGGGATAAATTCCTTAGTGTGTCTAATAGCCAGGACTTTCTGAGATTCTGACAATTGGGAATTATAATTCAACCAAACATTAGATAAAAGACAGTTGTGGTCCATCATTAAAGAATTAATTAATTTATATGAGTTTGAGAGCATTTTATCAGATGATGAAAGTATTTTGATAATCGTGTTAAGGTTTTTCAATTGTGAGTCTATGGGGACCAGAGATACAAATTTGTTTTTAATTATTGCTCTTAGTTGTGTAAGAATTGGTGAGTAATTCCAGTTTACTTTCAATAACTTACGCCAGTCAGATAAAGGCAAGTCAAGATATTTCAAAACATCTCCTACTTTTAGATTTTTAATTAAAGGATAGTTTGTTAAGTTCAAAAGTTTATTGTCCAATAATATATTTGGGTTTAGATGAATTGGCTGAACATGGTGCGAGATCTTTTCTAGTTTACACATTTTGAGTAAGGTTTGGAAATCTCTAATCTTTTGTTTAAATACTGTAGATATATTTTTAATAAATAAACTATCCAGAGAGATAAAGGGAATAGTTTCAGGATTTAAATTATTAGAAATGACATAATTATACCATAATTTTATCCATAAAGAGTGATTTGGATAAGAAGTGTTATTGAATTTAGAGATAGTAAGAAGTTTATTGGATGAGACAATCAAATAATAGAGATAAAGATTAGGTAAACCCAAACCTCCCTTGTCCTTCGAAAATGCCAATCTAGAATAGGAAATTCTAACAGATTTAGGGAACCATATGAATTTTGCCAAAGCTTTATTTACAGACTCAAAAACATTTTTGAAATTATCTGATCAGATGATGAGAATTGGTAAAGAAATTTAGGCAGAATATTCATTTTAATAATGGCCACCCTTGAAAGAAATGAAAGGTTTAGATGCTTCCATCTGTCCATATCAGACAATATACAGTTCCATAATTTATTAATATTATTTTGAAAGGAAGATTTATTATTGTGTTCTAAATTGATTCCTAAATATTTTATATTATAAGTAAACTGAAAATGATTGTCTGGAAACAAAAAAGATTTGTGTGCTAAATGATTTAAGGGAAAAATATGAGTTTTTGTAGAATTTAAAAGATAGTTGGAAACCAAAGAAAAATAATCAATAGAATTCATTATTTTTCTGTAATCAGATAATGGAGTTTGAAAGTAGATTACTAAATCATCCGCAAAAGCAGAGAAATGAATATTAGTATTAAGAATTCTAGGGATGTTATGAAAAGTATTTTGAGTAATAAACAATAGCAAAGGTTCTAAGTAAATGTTGAAAAGAAAAGGGGACAATGGACAACCCTGTCTTGTTCCTTTAGTGATCTTTATCGGAGCAGAAAATTGACCATTAATGTATAGTCTAGTAAACATATTCTTGTATAAAACTTTTAAAAAATTTATAAAGAATAAGGGAATATTAAAACATAACATAGTTTGAAATAGAAAGTTCCAACATACTCTGTCAAAGGCATTTGATGCATCTATAATCAAAGCATATATAGGGTTTGGATTTTTCTTAATGAGATGAAGTATAGTCTCTAAAGATAGAGTATTATCCCAAGCATGTCTCTGAGACATAAAACAAGAAATTCTTATTGACCGTGGCATTCATGTCTAGAGTAATGCATGAAGTCTGTTAATTTTTTAAAGTGAAGCAGCTACGGACATCTGCATACCGCCATCAAACATATAGGCTATCTGAGTGCTTTTAATAAAACTTTAAAGCATATGTTGTGGAAGGTCACAGAAGTGGATAGAGAAATTTTTCTCTTTGCTGTTAGAGAAGTATGCACTGTTTGAACTGCTATACATTAAACTTCCCCAAGGATTACAAGATGTAACAAGAGAAACATTAGAGACAAAGAATACCTCCTTTAAAAATGTGATAGAACATTTTTCAGACCTCCAGTACAGGTTAAGAACCACAATTCCTAAAGTGATAGAACATATTGAAAGAGCCCAGGAGATACAACAGGCTGAAAACAAAAATAAAATGAATTTTAGAAAATTTAAATCAGGAGATAAAGTGTGTATGTCAGTATTCACTGCTGAAAATAAATTACTTACAAAGAGGAAAAAAATCTTTTGAAATTGTAGAAAAAGTACATTTATTTTGGGAAATTAGCAAACACAAAGTGAATAGCTGAATCGACAAGAACTGCACTAGTAACCAAAAAACAGCCAGGCAGAAACAGCAGTAGTCCAATGAAGGTCTATCCCACAGCAGTAGTCCAACGAAGGTCTATTTTGGGAAATATTTTGGGAAAATGGAAACCAGAACAATTATAACACATAAATGTTCTGAAACTTTGGAAGAAAACTTTAGTTGCTGTAGTAAGCATGTTTGCAGAAGAGTTTATGTCTCCTACAGCATGTAATGAAGTCAAAACAGGGGAGATATTATCAATGCCGTAGATGCCGGAAGTGATAGAATTTGTACTCAGGAACAAAGATGTCTATCAGAACTAGTTTAATCCATCACAATATAGAAAGTAAATTCAAAGTATGTCAAACACCACAGTCCCAGTGACAAGATGTTAGGAAAGAGGAGCAGGAAATTATTAAACGTAGCATCATAGAGGAGCACAAAGAGAGTGCAATAGTCATATAGATTATCGGTCTCCCTGCCTGATGCCACTATAAGAGTTTGTAATGGTTTTAGAAAATTAAATAGCATTTCCAAATTTGATTAATTTCATATGCATCAAGTGGATGAAACTAGAGGAGACTAGGGTTCTATCAACTTTGAACCGAACCAAAGGCATTGGAAAATATCAAAGCAAAAAATATATCTGATAGCAGGATAAAGGTTGGTAAAACAAAAATAAAATAAATGAAGAAATACCAAACCAACAGGCTAAAATCCAGGAACTCCAATAGATGTATCCAAAAGAGTGGTAAGTGCTTTCACGGTGACCACACCGTTTAATCAGACAACATTAACTAAGAAATACAAGTCTTTTATACAAAGAGTGACCAATAAAAAGCCCTTAATTATGATGTCATCAAAAAGTTACAAATTTTTTAAAAGAATACATACTGCAGAAAACACATTCATATATCATGAATAAAAACAGCTATAAAATGTATGCAAACATATTGCACTTATAAAAATATATATGAAAAATAAAACATTTATGTCTAAGTCTACATCCTTTCAAGAAGGGTTTCAGTGAAAAAAAAAACATTTAGACCAGGTAGTTTTTTTGCATTCAACAATAAAATCCACTTCTGTTCTATAGTTTCAGTGTGGTTTTTAAAATCACTTCCTCTTAAATTAGTGTCTAAAACTTGCAATACAAAGAACCTAAATGAGTGTGCAGTACCATGGCACATAATATGTGCTGCTAAGGCATTACTATTTTTTTATTCTTTATGTCTATCTGATGTTCAAGGACCCTATCCTTAAAGGGTCTATTTGTATTGCCAACATAAAATGCATGACATAGTTGACAGAAACAAAAATATACAAGGTTACACGTTTTGCAGTCAGCATAAAAATCAACATTAATTGTGAATCTTAAAACTGGGTGTGTGTATGACAGACAGGTAAAAATAAATTTACAGGCTGAACAACTTCTGCAAGGAAATGTACCAATCCTGTCAGATAATGAGTTCCCTTTCTCTAGCATATTGGACGTATAACAAAGATGTTGCTTGAGGGATTTGTTGTTTCTGAAAGAAAAATGTGGAGTACTTCCTATCTTGTCTTTTAACTCAGGTACACTGTTCAGTATCTTCCAGTTATTTTTTATAATGTCACAATATTGACTTATATCACCAGAATATTGTAGAGGCACTCTAAAAATATTACTGGTAAAGTCCTGTTGTCGTCCTACGGCATGCGTGCTTGTAGTTTATTTAAAATAAGGCCTGTATCTATCTAATCTCTGCTTCCAAGCTTCAGAGATACAGGTGTTTATTTCTATTTCTCGATAGCCCCTTTCTAAAAAATAATTTTTCAAAGATTCAAGAGCTTTGCGTGCAACTGTATCATCATTATAAAGTCTAAGTATTCTATATAACTGTCCTTTAAGCATATTTCTCATTATATGCCTTGGATGCATACTATTATCATGTAAAAGTGCTTTCCTGCATGTAGGTTTTCTATATAGGCTGGTATGGACAGAATCAAAGTCTGCTTTGTCTATTTTGACATCAAGAAATTCTAAATGTTCAAGAGAGTGTACACATGTAAATTTCAGAAAGGAAGTGGTACTATGCATGTACCTCATGAATTTGTTCAAATCATCAACTGTGCCACTCCATAACATAAAAATATCATCAACAAAACGGACATACCAAAGAAGGTGCTCTGCAAATACATTACTGTTTGACAATAAATGATGTTGTTCCCATAGCATCAAAACTAGGTTAGCGTAGCTATTGGCACAGGCAGTGCCCATGACCATGCCAACCTTTTGCAGAAAAAATTCCTGTTCAAATAGAACAATGTTATTTTCTAACACAATCTCTAACAGGGAACATATAAGTTTTATGTTATCATCAGAAAAGCCTTCCTTACCATGTAAGAATTCCCTTACATTATTTATGCCCCAATCATTGGGGATGACCGTAAATAATGACTCTATGTCAAGCGCAACAAACATATAGTTAACATTGATGGTCGAAATTCTATCATGCAACCTCTCAAAGAAAGGTTTTGTATCCTTCAAAACACTATCACACAATTCTAATAGAGGGTGTAATGTCCTCTATATAAATAGACAATGGTTCAGGGCACCATCCAGCTCCTGATACTATTGGCCTCATAGGCGGAATAACACAATTTTTGTGAATTTTGGGGAGGCCATAAACTGTGGGGGTTAAACGATGATCAACATTCAAGAACTTAAAAAGGTCTTCATTAATCAAACCTGTCATCAGTAAATCAAATATCATAAAAGAAACCTTCTCAGTTATCCCATGTACTACATGCTTAGGAATACATTTATAAGTATTGGCATCATATAGAAGTATTTTCATTTGAGTCAGGTACATTTCTCTATCCAAAACCACAATGCCACCACCTTTGTCATGGCTGGTCTAATTTCCAAGTGCATATCTAGACCTTGCAAAGGTGTTCAACATCACCCCACACTCTGCTATCATAGATAAACTATTCCAGCTAAATGTTAATCCCTATTTAACTTGTTGGTTAGCAAAGTGGCTCACAAATAGAACCCAGGAAATTAGGAGGGACTGGTGTACCTACTCCAAAAGTTTGTCACTGGTGGTGTGCTGCAGGGTTCAGTCCTTGGGCCACTCTGTAGACATTTACTTCACAGTGATCAACGCAACTGGTAAGTGTTATGGCTGACCAGGTTTTCAGATGACTTTAAACTTGCTGTCATCAGAAAATCTCCAGAGGAAAGCAATATCCTCCAAGAGGGTCTTTCCAAACCAATAAATAATGTCAAAGCCATGGAATAAAACTGAATGCCAAGAAATGTATAATAGTACCTTTCAGCAAGTCAGAAGCCCCTTGTCGCTATCACAACATTCTATGAAAATTGGTCCAGTAGTTAGGGACCTGGAAAATTATGCAATCACTGAACTGTCCTTTGATCACTGAGTATCCACTATTGTTAGAAAGTGCTTTTTTCATTGCACATTTATTACTAAGGGTATGGTGTCCCAGTCTGGGAATGTGATCATTCCACTGTATTCCACACTCATCAGGCCTCCTTCTGCATGTGCCTGTCCAAACATCTGACACAACTTGAATGCGAACAATGTTTTCTTACTAAGAAAATCAAATGGCTAATCATAAAAACTATGCAGACCATCTTATCCTTCTTCTTGGTGTCATACAGGTTACTGAAGGCAATCTCTACCTCACATACTGCGCCTCAGCAGACCCTATCCTGTCAGACCTACTGCACATTCACAAATCTAGTGGTGGATAAATACCTGCTCAAGAGCTCGAAATATCTTTTGCAACATAAATATAACATGTTGAAGGGATAGATATGTGTCACAGAAAATACTGCATCTGTGGAATCATTTTCCTCTCAGCATAAGGCAAAGTTCTTTTCTTACACAATTCAGATGTCATCTCAATGACTAGGTTGGTTATCACAAATTCACCCATGGATTAGTACCTCCGAACCTCATGGCAATGTGTTAATGTTCTGCCTGTCTCTGGGTTATTCTTACTTAACATAGAAGAGCTAAAGACTTCATGGGAATGTATAAGTTGGCTTCTAAAGCTCCTCATGGATAAATAGCCTAGTAAGTACTGAGGACCCAATTTAGGAATGGACAAAACAAAAGCCAGAATGTTAGCTAGATTTTACTAGCCTGGTATTATGAAGAACATACAGAAATCTGAGGCAGTTTGCCCTGATTGTCAATGTACAGCACTGAATCCCAGGTTTAAGACCACTTTGATACCCTTACCCATTGTGGGCATCCAGGAGTGGCCTTAGGTCAACTGGTGCCCTAGGCAAAAGAACTCCATGGCGCCCCCCACCACATCATGTGGTGCCCCCATCCTGGTCTACCTACACCAAATAAATACTGGAAAAGTACCCCTACTACAGCGGCACCCTAGGTGGCCGCCTAGTTCGCCTATGCCTAAGGCCGGCTATGTGGGCATCCAGTCTGAATACACAGCATTGAATAATGTGGATTGGGTGGTAAAATCAAATAAAGGCCATTAATTACTGAGTCTGCAGCAAAATTTCCTGCTGTAATACCCCTTCATGGAATCAAAATCCTTAGCAGATGAGGTAGTACTGCTTTTTTTCTAGAACAGGAATTCCCTAAGAAATTCTTATTGACCGTGGCATTCATGTTTAGAGTAATGCATGAAGTCTGTTAATTTTTTAAAGTGAAGCAGCTACGGACACCTGCATACCGCCATCAAACATATAGGCTATCTGAGTGCTTTTAATAAAACTTTAAAGCATATGTTGTGGAAGGTCACAGAAGTGGATGGGGAAATGTTTCTCTTTGCTGTTAGAGAAGTATGCACTGTTTGAACTGCTATACATTAAACTTCCCCAAGGATTACAAGATGTAACAAGAGAAACATTAGAGACAAAGAATACCTCCTTTAAAAATGTGATAGAACATTTTTCAGACCTCCAGTACAGGTTAAGAACCACAATTCCTAAAGTGATAGAACATATTGAAAGAGCCCAGGAGATACAACAGGCTGAAAACAAAAATAAAATGAATTTCAGAAAATTTAAACCAGGAGATAAAGTGTGTATGTCAGTATTCACTGCTGAAAATAAATTACTTGCAAAGAGGAAAAAAATCTTTTGAAATTGTAGAAAAAGTACATTTATTTTGGGAAATTAGCAAACACAAAGTGAATAGCTGAATCGACAAGAACTGCACTAGTAACCAAAAAACAGCCAGGCAGAAACAGCAGTAGTCCAATGAAGGTCTATCCCACAGCAGTAGTCCAATGAAGGTCTATTTTGGGAAATATTTTGGGAAAATGGAAACCAGAACAATTATAACACATAAATGTTCTGAAACTTTGGAGGAAAACTTTAGTTGCTGTAGTAAGCATGTTTGCAGAAGAGTTTATGTCTCCTACAGCATGTAATGAAGTCAAAACAGGGGAGATATTATCAATGCCGTAGATGCCGGAAGTGATAGAATTTGTACTCAGGAACAGAGATGTCTATCAGAACTAGTTTAATTCATCACAATATAGAAAGTAAATTCAAAGTATGTCAAACACCACAGTCCCAGTGACAAGATGTTAGGAAAGAGGAGCAGGAAATTATTAAACGTAGCATCATAGAGGAGAACAAAGAGAGTGCAATAGTCATATAGATTATCGGTCTCCCTGCCTGATGCCACTATAAGAGTTTGTAATGGTTTTAGAAAATTAAATAGCATTTCCAAATTTGATTAATTTCATATGCATCAAGTGGATGAAACTAGAGGAGACTAGGGTTCTATCAACTTTGAACCGAACCAAAGGCATTGGAAAATATCAAAGCAAAAAATATATCTGATAGCAGGATAAAGGTTGGTAAAACAAAAATAAAATAAATGAAGAAATACCAAACCAACAGGCTAAAATCCAGGAACTCCAATAGATGTATCCAAAAGAGTGGTAAGTGCTTTCACGGTGACCACACCGTTTAATCAGACAACATTAACTAAGAAATACAAGTCTTTTATACAAAGTGTGACCAATAAAAAGCCCTTAATTATGATGTCATCAAAAAGTTACAAATTTTTTAAAAGAATACATACTGCAGAAAACACATTCATATATCATGAATAAAAACAGCTATAAAATGTATGCAAACATATTGCACTTATAAAAATATATATGAAAAATAAAACATTTATGTCTAAGTCTACATCCTTTCAAGAAGGGTTTCAGTGAAAAAAAAAACATTTAGACCAGGTAGTTTTTTTGCATTCAACAATAAAATCCACTTCTGTTCTATAGTTTCAGTGTGGTTTTTAAAATCACTTCCTCTTAAATTAGTGTCTAAAACTTGCAATACAAAGAACCTAAATGAGTGTGCAGTACCATGGCACATAATATGTGCTGCTAAGGCATTACTATTTTTTTATTCTTTATGTTTATCTGATGTTCAAGGACCCTATCCTTAAAGGGTCTATTTGTCTTGCCAACATAAAATGCATGACATAGTTGACAGAAACAAAAATATACAAGGTTACACGTTTTGCAGTCAGCATAAAAATCAACATTAATTGTGAATCTTAAAACTGGGTGTGTGTATGACAGACAGGTAAAAATAAATTTACAGGCTGAACAACTTCTGCAAGGAAATGTACCAATCCTGTCAGATAATGCGTTCCCTTTCTCTAGCATATTGGACGTATAACAAAGATGTTGCTTGAGGGATTTGTTGTTTCTGAAAGAAAAATGTGGAGTACTTCCTATCTTGTCTTTTAACTCAGGTACACTGTTCAGTATCTTCCAGTTATTCTTTATAATGTCACAATATTGACTTATATCACCAGAATATTGTAGAGGCACTCTAAAAATATTACTGGTAAAGTCCTGTTGTCATCCTACTGCATGCGTGCTTGTAGTTTATTTAAAATAAGGCCTGTATCTATCTAATCTCTGCTTCCAAGCTTCAGAGATACAGGTGTTTATTTCTATTTCTCGATAGCCCCTTTCTAAAAAATCATTTTTCAAAGATTCAAGAGCTTTGCGTGCAACTGTATCATCATTATAAAGTCTAAGTATTCTATATAATTGTCCTTTAAGCATATTTCTCATTATATGCCTTGGATGCATACTATTATCATGTAAAAGTGCATTCCTGCATGTAGGTTTTTTATATAGGCTGGTATGGACAGAATCAAAGTCTGCTTTGTCTATTTTGACTTCAAGAAATTCTAAATGTTCAAGAGAGTGTACACATGTAAATTTCAGAAAGGAAGTGGTACTATGCATGTACCTCATGAATTTGTTCAAATCATCAACTGTGCCACCCCATAACATAAAAATATCATCAACAAAATGGACATACCAAAGAAGGTGCTCTGCAAATACATTACTGTTTGACAATAAATGATGTTGTTCCCATAGCACCAAAACTAGGTTAGCGTAGCTATTGGCACAGGCAGTGCCCATGACCATGCCAACCTTTTGCAGAAAAAATTCCTCTTCAAATAGAACAATGTTATTTTCTAACACAATCTCTAACAGGGAACATATAAGTTTTATGTTATCATCAGAAAAGCCTTCCTTACCATGTAAGAATTCCCTTACATTATTTATGCCCCTATCATTGGGGATGACCGTAAGTAATGACTCTATGTCAAGTGCAACAAACATATAGTTAACATTGATGGTCGAAATTCCATCATACAACCTCTCAAGGAAAGTTTTCGTATCCTTCAAAACACTATCACACAATTCTAATAGAAGGTGTAATGTCTTCTCTATGTAAATAGACAATGGTTCAGTGCACCATCCAGCTCCTGATACTATTGGCCTCATAGGCGGAATAACACAATTTTTGTGAATTTTGGGGAGGCCATAAATTGTGGGGGTTAAATGATGATCAACATTCAAGAACTTAAAAAGGTCTTCATTAATCAAACCAGTCATCAGTAAATCAAATATCATAAAAGAAACCTTCTCAGTTATCCCATGTACTACATGCTTAGGAATACATTTATAAGTATCGGTATCATATAGAAGTATTTTCATTTGATTCAGGTACATTTCTCTATCCAAAACCACAATGCCACCACCTTTGTCGGCTGGTCTAATTTCCAAGTGCATATCTAGACCTTGCAATGGTGTTCAACATCACCTCCACACTCAGCTATCATAGATAAACTATCCCAGCTAAATGTTAATCCCTATTTAACTTGTTGGTTAGCAAAGTGTCTCACAAATAGAACCCAGGAAATTAGGATAGACTGGTGTACCTACTCCAAAAGCTTGTCACTGGTGGTGTGCTGTAGGGTTCAGTCCTTGGGCCGCTCGGTAGACATTTACTTCTCAGGGATCAACGCAACTGGTAAGTGTTTATGGCTGACCAGGTTTTCAGATGACTTTAAACTTGCTGTCATCAGAAAATCTCCAGAGGACAGCAAAATCCTCCAAGAGGGTCTTTCCCAAACCAATAAATAATGTCAAACACATGGAATAAAACTGAATGCCAAGAAATGTATAATAGTACCTTTCAGCAAGTCAGAAGCCCCTTGTCGCTATCACAGCATTCTACTGAAAACTGGTCCAGTAGTTAGGGACCTGGAAAATTATGTAAACAATGAACTGCCCTTTGATCACTGTGTATCCACTATTGTCAGAAAGTGCTTTTTTCATTGCACATTTATTACTAAGGGTATGGTGTCCCAGACTGGGAATGTGATCATTCCACTGTATTCCACACTCATCAGGCCTCCTTCTGCATGTGCCTGTCCAAACATCTGACACAACTTGAATGCGAACAATGTGTTCTTACTAAGAAAATCAAATGGCTAATCATAAAAACTATGCAGACCATCTTATCCTTCTTCTTGGTGTCATACAGGTTACTGAAGGCAATCTCTACCTCACATACTGCGCCTCAGCAGACCCTATCCTGTCAGACCTACTGCACGTTCACAAATCTAGTGGTGGATAAATACCTGCTCAAGAGCTCGAAATATCTTTTGCAACATAAATATAACATGTTGAAGGGATAGATATGTGTCACAGAAAATACTGCATCTGTGGAATCATTTTCCTCTCAGCATAAGGCAAAGTTCTTTTCTTACACAATTCAGATGTCATCTCAATGACTAGGTTGGTTATCACAAATTCACCCCTGGTTTAGTACCTCTGTCCCTCATGGCGCACCATGTAAATGTTCTGCCCATCGCTGGGTTATTCTTACTTAAAATATAAGGGCTAAATACTTCATGGGAATGTAATAGTTGGCTTCTAAAGCTCCTCATGGATAAACAGCCTAGTAAGTACTGAGGACCCAAATTAGGAATGGACAAAACAAAAGCCAGAATGTTAGCTAGATTTTACTAGCCTGGTATTATGCAGAACATACAGAAATTTGAGGCAGTTTGCCCTGATTGTCAATGTACAGCACCGAATCGCAGGTTTAAGACCACTTTGATACCCTTACCCATTGTGGGCATCCAATCTGAATACACAGCATTGAATAATGTGGATTGGGTGGTGAAGTCAAATAAAGGCCATTAATTACTGAGTCTGCAACAAAATTTCCTGCTGTAATCCCCCTTCATGGAATCAAAATCCATAGCAGATGAGGTAGTACTGCTTTTTTTCTAGAACAGGAATTCCCTAAGAAATTCTTATTGACTGTGGCATTCATGTCTAGAGTAATGCATGAAGTCTGTTAATTTTTTAAAGTGAAGCAGCTACGGACATCTGCATACCGCCATCAAACATATAGGCTATCTGAGTGCTTTTAATAAAACTTTAAAGCATATGTTGTGGAAGGTCACAGAAGTGGATGGGGAATTTTTTCTCTTTGCTGTAAGAGAAGTATGCACTGTTTGAACTGCTATACATCAAACTTTCCCAAGGATTACAAGATGTAACAAGAGAAACATAGGAGACAGAGAACACCTCCTTTAAAAATGTGATAGAACATTTTTCAGACCTTCAGTACAGGTTAAGAACCACAATGCCTAAAGTGATAGAACATATTGAAAGAGCCCAGGAGATACAACAGGCTGAAAACAAAAATAAAATTAATTTCAGAAAATTTAAACCAGGAGATAAAGTGTGTATGTCAGTATTCACTGCTGAAAATAAATTACTTGCAAAGAGGAAAAAAATCTTTTGAAATTGTAGAAAAAGTAAATTTATTTTGGGAAATTAGCAAACACAGAGTGAATAGCTGAATCGACAAGAACTGCACTGGTAACCAAAAAACAGCCAGGCAGCAACAGCAATAGTCCAATGAAGGCCTATCCCACAGCAGTAGTCCAATGAAGGTCTATTTTGGGAAATATTTTGGGAAAATGGAAACCAGAACAGTTATAACACATAAATGTTCTGAAACCTTGGAGGAAAACTTTAGTTGCTGTAGTAAGCATGTTTGCAGAAGAGTTTATGCCTCCTACAGCATGTAATGAAGTCAAAACAGGGGAGATATTATCAATGCCGTAGATGCAGGAAGTGATAGAATTTGTACTCAGGAACAGAGATGTCTATCAGAACTAGTTTAATCCATCACAATATAGAAAGTAAATTCAAAGTATGTCAAACACCACAGTCCCAGTGACAAGATGTTCGGAAAGAGGTGCAGGAAATTATTAAACATAGCATCATAGAGGAGAACAAAGAGAGTGCAATAGTCATACAGAGTATCTGTCTCCCTGGCTGATGCCACTATAAGAGTTTGTAATGGTTTTAGAAAATTAAATAGCATTTCCAAATTTGATTCATTTCATATGCATCAAGTGGATGAAACTAGAGGAGACTAAGGTTCTATCAACTTTGAACCGATAGCAGGATAAAGGTTGGTAAAACAAAAATGAAATAAATGAAGAAATACCAAACCAACAGGCTAAAATCCAGGAACTCTAATAGATGTATCCAAAAGAGTGGTAAGCGCTTTCACGGTGACCACACTGCTTAATCAGACAACATTAACTAAGAAATACAAGTGTTTTACGATAAAAAATCTAACGTGTCACAGAAGACTAAAACACAAACAGTTTATTAAAGTAAACGTAAAGCGCTTTTCGTCGCTCAATGTTTGAGCAACTTCTTCAGACATTCAAACTTAATTTAATTAAATGTTTATATATACACTCACGTCACTAACAATACTGTAATTAAATGCCAATTACCAATTTAAAGCAACAGTATGATGAAATACAAGTGTTTTAAACAAAGTGTGACCAATAAAAAGCTCTTAATTATGATGTCATCAAAAAGTTACAAATTTGTTAAAAGAATACATACTGTAGAAAACACATTCATATATCATGAATAAAAACAGCTATAAAATGTATGCAAACATATTGCACTTATAAAAATATATATGAAAATAAAACATTATTTATGTCTAAGTCTACATCCTTTCAAGAAGGGTTTCAGTGAAAAAAAACCATTTAGACCAGGTAGCTATTCTGCATTCAGCAATAAAATCCACTTCTGTTCTATAGTTTCAGTGTGGTTTTTAAAATCACTTCCTCTTAAATGTGTCTAAAACTTGCAATACAAAGAACCTAAATGAGTGTGCAGTACCATGGCTCATAATATGTGCTGCTAAGGCATTACTATCTTTTTTATTCTTTATGTCTATCTGATGTTCAAGGACCCTATCCTTAAAGGGTCTATTTGTCTTCCCAACATAAAATGCATGACATAGTTGACAGAAACGAAAATATACAAGGTTACACGTTTTGCAGTCAGCATAAAAGTCAACATTAATTGTGAATCTTAAAACTGGGTGTGTGTATGACAGACAGGTAAAAATAAATTTACAGGCTGAACAACTTCTGCAAGGAAATGTACCAATCCTGTCAGATAATGGGTTCCCTTTCTCTAGCATATTGGACGTATAATAAAATACTATTATCGTGTAAAAGTGCATTCCTGCATGTAGGTTTTCTATATAGGCTGGTATGGACAGAATTAAAGTCTGCATTGTCTATTTTGACATCTAGAAATTCTAAATGCTCAAGAGAGTGTACACATGTAAATTTCAGAAAGGAAGTGGTACTATGCATGTACCTCATGAATTTGTTCAAATCATCAACTGTGCCACCCCATAACATAAAAATATCATCAACAAAATGGACATACCAAAGAAGGTGCTCTGCAAATACATTACTGTTTGACAATAAATTATGTTGTTCCCATAGCACCAAAACTAGATTAGCGTAGCTATTGGCACAGGCAGTGCCCATGACCATGCCAACCTTTTGCAGAAAAAATTCTTGTTCAAATAGAACAATGTTATTTTCTAACACAATCTCTAACAGTGAACATATAAGTTTTATGTTATCATCAGAAAAGCCTTCCTTACCATGTAAGAATTCCCTTACATTATTTATGCCCCTATCATTGGGGATGACCGTAAGTAATGACTCTATGTCAAGTGCAACAAACATATAGTTAACATTGATGGTCGAAATTCCATCATACAACCTCTCAAGGAAAGTTTTCGTATCCTTCAAAACACTATCACACAATTCTAATAGAAGGTGTAATGTCTTCTCTATGTAAATAGACAATGGTTCAGTGCACCATCCAAGGCACGTGGGTTCTTAAGTTCTTGTAAGGCTATATAGTCTTCTGAAGACATATTAGAAAAGTTAGCCTTAGTGCCACGTTGAAACAATATATATATATATATATATATATATATCAGAAAAAGGGAAAACTCCCTTATCCCCAGGATTCAATATGTCACCTAGTCAGCTATTTGAAAACTTTTTGGTCAATTAAAAGTTTGGTCAACAAAAATGCACACCGCATTTCCAATTTGACAAACTTGTACTTTGACCAGGATACGAAATAAACATTTCACACCCTCTATCCTTCTAACAATTGTATTTCCCTTGCTGAGGAGGTGAAGACATTGAATCACATAATATGGTGAAATTCACAGTACTTCCTATTTGCATTAAGCGTTTCCATATACACTTTTTAACAGAAGCTCTCCAGGGGTCCTGCCACACTACATTTTAAGTTCACTAATATCTTTGTATGTTAGACCTTATACTGTTAATATATTCATGTATGACAAAACAACTTTTAAAGCATCTCATAGAGTCTTGTCCAGCAGCTGTGTGGTACTAAAGTCCATCAGTTGTTGATTTGCTTTTTAAAGCTGTTAAAACTTCTGCAATTCAGACTACTTGTACACAATAAAATGACGTATTTCTCAGACTGTAGCATTTCAGACTCGACAGCTAACCTGCACAGCTTGCATTTCACTCGGTCTAAATGCTCTTCGTGAACTCATTTTATTTAATGCATGCCATATTGGCCCACAGTTATTCTGCAAATGTATAGTGCAAATTTAATTTTATATCCTAAAAACAGAATGTTATGATAATGTTGGTCTAACTGCATCTAGAGATGCTCAACTCCTGCATCACATCTGGAACCTAGGATCTACTAAATCTGAAAAATGCATTGCATGTGGTATTTAAGACAGCATATATCTTGTAGAATGTTCCTTTCAAGGGCCCCTAAGCCAGCACTGATATGTTTTATTACTTGTCATTCATATTTTTTTGCAAAAGCCAGTTTGGTACCTGAAAAGACCTCTTACAGGTAATCATACATCTCGATTTCTTTGCTCAAGAATTCTGGACAAAACCAAACATAATGAGGGCCAAAGACCAACAATCTGGAACAATTTATAAATATTTCTCTAATTCACTTAGACTGTTGGTAGAACAATGTTTTGTGACACCATGCATTTTTTGAACAATAAGTATGAAACTGTAATGTCTGACATTACTGACTGCAATCCCCAGTAATTTACCAGAAACCAACAATTTTATGAGGAACAGAGCAAAAATTTGAAGCCAAATCAGGGGCAGTTGGAGGTGTGCAGTTTATTGTGAGATTACTGAAAGAGCACAGAAGTATTTTATGTACTTATTTGTTGGTTTCTTTATGTATCTCCGTTGATTTTGTCCTGAAAGCATCTCGGAAGAGTTAAATGTGTCACAGTGACAATGCAAACATATAGTGTCATGTTGAGAAGCCTAAACCAGTGAAGTAAGAACATATAAAATAAGCTATCAAGTTGTTAGAACAAATTATGATGTAGCCTTAGAATGTGTACTATTTAGACATGGCGGAAACATCTATCTGTTAACAACTTTATATGAGGATAAAGGATACAGGGAAATTACAAGTCAGTATTTATTGACAGTGAGTTTCCCAACAGTCATGGAGCAAAATAGGTGAAGATAGAACCATGAGATTGGACAAAATGGTACTTGAAAACTTGGTTGACAACATAACCCAGCAGTTAAGGTAAGGAGTTTTAGATAACATATACCCTGAAGATCTTGGACTGAGTCCCGCAACTTCTACCTGCAAAATGTTTGACTCTGAGTAAGTCATGAAAGCAGACTTAAACTTCTGCTCTACCCTTCAAAAGTTTTGTACAGTGGGCCCTAATTAGTTACCACCACCACCACCAATAATAATAATGGTAATAATAATAATAATAGTAAAGAATTGGGTAAATGATGAAATAGTCAGCGTAAGATAGTTTATTTATAGCTTACATTGGGCAGAGGAGGTTAAAACTAATGAGTTTGTACAATAAATGCTAAGGGGATGAGTTCACTGTATGTTATCAATTTGGTAGATCTACATTGTATTATCAGTGACAGAGCATCTGAGGCAATCCTACCATAAGAAAAAAGTGGCTATCATTCAGGAAATGTCTTGGGAATATGTAAAGAGGTAATATTTCTAAACAAACATTTCCACAGCCTGGGCATTCTTTCACCACACCCATTCTTTCTATCTAAGTTTGCACTAACTTGGAAACAAGAGAAAAAATGAATTTCATTTTTTTCCGAATTGTAGTGCTACCATCAGTAGTATATTTTACAGGCTATGGTACAGAGTAGTGTAACTACCTCTGAGGATGATAGGTGGCACAGCACTCTGGGAAAAATTATTGTATTATAGTTTTTAGCAGTGATCAAATGAGATTGTGGGACTATGTAGTTGGTGAGGTTGTCACTGGTCAGTCTGGCTTTGGTAAATCAAAGTAGGCACTTTGATATATGTCAGTGTTTTAATGTGTTGCAATAGTCAAAATACATGTTTTTAAAAATATGGAGGATCAATGTTCCATAAAAAACAAAACTTACAGTAAAAAGACTATGTTATGGATCCCAAATCTGGGAAAAGTTTACAAAAATTAAAAACAAAAAGTTCTGTTGCTTTAATTTCTCCAAGTCTTTTAGGTTTCTAATACCATGATGGGAATGGACCCAATTCCTAAGTCAGAATATGATTAGAGTTCATGAAATTAGTATTGTTTCAGTCTTTGATATTTGCCAAGAGTGGTATTCATAGTACCTACAATGTGCCCATAATCATCTCCTTCTGTAATTCATGCATGGTTACATGTATTGGTAACATATCTAAATACGATTGTGGATTCTTTTTTATAAGACCTATTGCTCTTACTACTATTGAAACTGTCTGGGTATCTTTCTTATGCACAGTTCTCATTTCTGCTTGCAAATCCTGATATTTTATGACTTTGAGTCTCTCTGTACATGTTTGTTTGTCTTTTGGCTTTTTCCTGGTAAGGGGTCACCACAGCGGAACTCTGGTCCGCTAATGATTGGCAGTAGATTTTTATGAAACGCCGAGGTGCTAACTCGATGCCCAACCTTCAATGAAGGCATGCCCATTTACGCACGCATGTCTTTCGAACGCTGCCCAACCACGGGGAGGACATGCAGACTCCACACAGAAGGCACTCCCAAGCCAATCCGAGAATCGAATGGGAGGACCTCTTGCTGTGAGGTAACAACGCTACTGCCATACCACCGTGGCATCATAAAAAACTGTAATCATGAGGTGCAGTAATTTCTATGATCAATGCTACTTTTGTCTTTTTTCATGGACTACTATACCTGTTTTTTTGCATATTTTTTTGAACTGTTGGCAATGACTGATCCCATGTGATATGAACGTCATGATTCTCTTCAATGCGTTGTGGTTCATACTGCTACTTCTATATTATAATGTTTACACAATCCCCAATGCAACAGTCTTGCCACATTGTTTTGCCTTTCTATATACAGACCCTCTGCCATGACTGACAGAAACAAGATGTGCAACTGTTTCCAGTTTCATTTTATAGAACCTGCATTTGTCTGTTTCTTCTACCTTTGCTGTGGAATTTACAAACCAGTGTGTATGTAACCAGCTGTCCTGAGCCACTATTATTAGCCTTTTGATATTTAGGTTTCATTTCACCTTTTCATAACCATTCCTGTATCAAATCTTGGTCAACATGAGGTTCTTCCAGGAAATGTCTGTATTCGCCACAATATTTATGCCTTTTCCACATGTCTTTCCCTCTCATCTGATCCTTTTCTGTTTTGCATGCATTCAGTTGCTGTCTAATTTTTGTCTGCTTCTGATTTGATTTCCATTTCTGCTTGATGCCAAAGTGCTTCTGCCAAACTAAACAACCATGTCATCTTGGACTTCTTTTCCTCATGTTTTAAACCTTTCACTATGTTTAGACCTGGTGAGGTCAAAACGATATGTATGCAGTCAAACAATTGCAGATCTATACATGTAATCAGTTTCAAGGAGGCCCATACCTCCTTCAGAACATGGAACATATAATTTTGGTATACACTGATTTTATATATCATTTGATAAAACGTAAACATTTTTCATGTTATCCCCTCCAACTGATCCAACGCTCTTTGGGGCCAGTCGATCACCCTAAAACTATAAATTAGACCAGGAAGAGCAAACTGATTTATAGCGTGGACTTTATTCCTAGATGTCAAGGCAGTTTTCAATATTAGTTTTAGTCTTAGCACAAAAATCGCCACTGAAGCATCAAGAGCACATCAGACCGAAGTTTATTAATCCACAAGTAAAACACATTTAGTGCTTTCGACCCTGGTGAATAGAACGCCTTTAGAGTAAGTAAAAAACTTAGAACATTCCTTTTTTATACATTAACACCCCCCCCCTACATTTGATTGCCAAGAACCATCAGCAGAAAAAAGTAATGGCTATTGCTGTGAGTTTTACTCTATAGCAGCACAGTCCGAGTGAAATAAAACCAATCTTATATATAGAACATTCTGCAGTTAAAAAGTTGAAGCACAGTTTTCACTCATAAATACATACAAAATAAATAATATAACAATAAAAATATGCAAATATATAAAATTGTGTATATGTATAAATAATTACTTAAAAAAACATTTATTGCACTTCACATAAAAACATTATCAGCATGTTTATCCACCTAAAAAATATAAATATGCTTGTCTTTTAGGTGTTAAAAATGATTACTCCATCCTATTAAAATCCAGAACACTTCATCACATTAAAAATCAAAATCAAAGAGCTACCTTCCACCTTAATATGCAACTAATAGACACCATTTCATTCAGCCCATAGGGACCTGTAGCATTCATCCTAAGCTGCCACTTTAATTCTTTGATCTCTGATAAATCTTTCCAAGGTCTCCCTCTTTCGTCCAGTTTCACATTGTCCACTATGTAAAGTTTAAAAGTGTGCCCCATTGTTTTCACTAATGTCTCTATACAAAGCATTATGTACAGCTTTCCTTTTGATATCTTATAGATATTGATATACCCTTGTTTTAAAAGTTTTCTCAGTTTTACCTATATAAAAACTGACATCTCCAGTGCACTGGTCCATGTATACTACTCATTTGCTTAAAGAGTAGTATTTGTGTCTGATGTGAACTTCTCCATACCCCTCAATAAAAAAGTGCTACCCTTTAGCATATAGTGGCATTGGCTGCAGTGTCCACAGGCCCTCATACCTGGAGAGGTACTAATTACAAGGTGTCTTTCCAAAAGGTTTTTTTATATTGATGTCCTTCTTATAAATAATTCTGGGTTTTTCCCCATCCGGATTTGTAATGTTTTATCAGTAGAAAAAAATGTCCCAATTCCTATGTATTGCTCTCTTAATTGCTGAAAATTTTGTATTATATGTGAGAATCAAAGCTTTACCTACCTTAACTTATCCCCTAGTTGGTCCCTTTTAGAAAAAGAGAAGTCTCTTTTACCTAAAAAAGGGAAGTATAACCCTTCCCATCTTTTATAAAACACTTCCATGATTACATTCTCAATAAATATTATGGTGTACCCTCCTTTTTCAAACATGTTTATCAATATTTCACTCTCTGTGTAAAATACTTCATCATCAGGTGGTAGGAAGTGCAGCACCCAGCAGCATAAAAGCACTCTCATCAAACTAAACAAACAACTCAGAGGACAAATAAAGTCTACCAAAGACAAATTTGAGGTACGTTTGGCTTCCCAGGCCAAGGACAACCGCAAAGCATTCTTTAGCTATGACCGCAACCTCAAAGGCAATAAACAATTGTGTGCAGAGCTCATTGTAAATGGAACCACCTATACTGAGCCAGAAGACATAGCAAACCTCCTGGCTGATAAATTCAGCTCCAACTTTACTCCTCTCTCTCCTCAACCCTCCCTCAGGAAATATCATCAGATATAACTACCCCTACTATCACTAGGGATCAGGTCCTTAATACTCTCTCTAAGACCAAGAACACTGCATCAATGGGCCCGGACAATATCCCAAGATTCCTTCTAAATAGCATGAAACGTGACCTACCAGGGCCTCTGGAACTTCTATTTAACTTTAGCCTCCAAAAAGGCTTCATGCCTCATGAATGGAGAAAGGCAACAGTCAGCCCTCTTCTAAAATGTGAGCCATCTACAGACCCTGGAAACTAAAGACCCATAAGTCTCACTAGTCTTATATGTAAAGCCATGGAAAGAATTATCATGGAGATGATCAATAGAGGCATAGTAAACCTCCAGACACTGGACCCAACCCAGTTGGGTTTCATCAAGGGCAGATCATGCCTACTCAACCTGGTAGCTTCTTTGAGAAGTTCAATAAAAGCAATGGATGAGGGCAAAATCATTCATACTGCCTACCTTGACCTGGCCAAGGCATTTGACATAATACTCCACTTAGGCATTGTTGACAAACTCAAGAGGTTAGGTACAAACTTATATGTCAGCCAGTGGATAGCCTCACAGACAGAACCTAGGAAGTTAGAATTGGGGAGTCCACCTCTACAAAGAGGCCAGTCATAAGTGGAGTCCCTCAGGGATCAGTCCTTGGACTGCTCCTTTTTGGCATTTACTTCTCAGAAGTCAAGACCAATGTCAGTGGTCTCTAGCTGACTAAATTTGCAGATGATTGCAAATTAGGAGTTGTCATTGAATCTTTCACTGACACAAATGTTCTCCAGGAGGGGCTGACATAGACAAACAACTGGTGTCAGAGCCATGGACTAAAACTAAATGCCAACAAATACATAATAGTATCCTTTGGGAGGTCATCCATCCATGGTAACTATCATATTGACAATAAACCCCTTAGAGTTGACCCAGTAGCCAAGGACTTAGGGACATACATAGTAATCTAGCCTTTGATCATCACATGTCTACAGTGGTGAGGAAATAATTATATGTTCTGCAACTTATAAACAAAGGTGTAGCATCTAAGTCCAAGGAAGTCATTGTTCCACTGTATCCGGCATTCATTAGACCTATCATTGAGAACAACGCCCCCTTTTGGTATGTACCTAACCAGGCATATCCAACAACTGGAACATCCACAGATGTTCCTTACTAAAAGAATACAGGGCATAAGTAACATGTCCTATGCAGACCGCATCAAGGCCCTATCCCTGTATTCTGTGTCCTTCAGGCTTTTGAGAGGAGATCTATGCCTAGCATACAGGACATTGTCAGACCCCACTCTGATGGACCTCCTGCATATCCACAAAGCAAACAGTACCAGAGTTTCCCATTCTAAAGACTTAAACTTTGCCTGTGATATAAACTGGGCCTGCTGGAAAGCTAGGTATGCATCCCAGAGACTATCCCGTCTATGGAACAGGCTCCCCATCCATGTGAAGCAGAGTTTCTCCATAACCCAATTCAAGTGCAACTTGGACAATTGAATGAGAAATCAGAAATTCATCCCTGGTTTGGCAGCTATGTCTCTAATGGACACAGGTGATCTGTAAATGGTTCATCCCCCAAACCCCTATTCACACTTATGAAGGGTACCAGAACTTGTCAGAGATTTGGGATGAATGGCTAGGCTTAAAAAGGCCCTTGTGGTCATTTGCCTAGTAAATATCTATGAACCTATGAACCTATCAGATATCAGCCTGGCTAAATGGACAAGATGTCCTTTCACCAGAACCCTTTGAAAAAGGGGATGCCAAATAGAGAAGTGTAACAGTGTATTGGAGTAAGTTGGTTTTTTGAAAATAGATGACTCAAATCTCCTCAACTCTTTGTTCTTAGTAATCGCAACATCCAAACAAGCCATTTCTACTCCTGAAAAATTCATAGTAAATTTAAGCAAGTTAGTGGTGCCATTAATGTAAGTAAAGAAGTCTATCCTCGGTATCATTCCAAAAAATTATAATATCATCCAAAAACCTGCCATAAAAGGCCCAAGATGTCCCATAGGCAGAATTCAAAACATATTCCTGTTCTCAATAGGCCTCCACCAAATTGGCAAATACAGGGAAGCATGCATCACCCATAGCCATCCCTATCTTTTGGCAGAAAATCTGATCTTCAAAAAATATAAAATATAAAATTATTCAGCAGTATAATCTCCATCTAGTCCTTGAGTAGCAAAATCTCTGCATGATTCATATGGCTCTTTTTAACTAAATATTCATAAAGCCACTAAAGGCCAACCTGGTGAGGGATAACAAAATATAAATCCTTAATATCAATTGTCACAAAAAAGTATTTGCTCGTTATATAACGACTCTGTAATTCTAGTTAAAAAATCCAATGAGTCCTTTAAAAGGTGGTCATTGTTCTTCATCTCCCCATTTTAATTTCAAATCATATGAACTTAGCCAAATAACTATCTTAGGAGATTTAGCATCTACTATGGGTTTTAATGATGGATCATGTAGGTCTCTGTGTATTTTTGGAATTCCAAAAATGGAGGGTGTCCTAGGTATTAACATTATCAAAAATTCTTCCTGAGAAATATGTCTCTTCATCAACAAAATCATATAACATAGTATCTATCTTATGATAAGCAATATTTCATTCATTAATGGATACCTCCTCATAGGTGTCACTGTATAGGATGGTTAACATTTTGTCAGAATAATCACTGGAGTTCATCACAATCAGACCCCCTCCCTTATCTGGTTTCATCAGTCTGATTTGTCATTTATAATATATTGTAAGAGTGTCTTTTTTTGATTAGATAGATGGCTTCCCTTTGAATTCCCATTCATCGTTGACACCTTCCTTACATCTTGCAAACATATTTTTTCAAACAATTGCATCATAGGGTGTAGTGGGGGGTTGAGCGTATTAGGTCTCCCCAGTCTATTAATACTGAATGCAACATCGTTGTTATCAAAATATAGACTGGTGTACAATTTAAAATAATTAACACCTCATCAATTCTACCCCTCCTGCCTGGCCCTAACGTGGGTCCTTTTTCAGATAGGTTGGTCCAATCATTCTTAATCACTGTGTTGCTATAATCATACAGTTTAAAGTCTCCTGAATAATTTTAAGTAATAGACATAGCAGAAACATCAGAAGTGTGAACAGAATTATCTGAGGTTTGTTCTAGCCCACTCTCCCCTCCCCCATGTGATGGCTCTGGTAACCCCAATTCTAGTTCTGATTCTGGTTCCCGCTCCTTGATTGTCCCCTCTGGGGGTATGACTCCTGTCTGGTTGTTCCTGTTCTTGATCCCTTCTGACCTCCTGAGGGGCAGGAGCTCTAAAAGGGCATCAAGCCTAGGTGGTACATTACTATCCCCCCTAATATTTTCCTCAGTCAAATTGTAATTTTTATTACTCTCTGATAAAGGTAAACCATATCTGTTCTTGTTATTTTTCAGCAGGGGAGGGAAAACCTATTTTCATACTCTACTTGATCTATGTTCAGTTTATTCTCCTTTTTGTATTTTATATCAACAATAATTCAGTGTACTCTCTCATATATATTATAATAGTCATTTTCTTTAACAGTGAATCAGTGATATTTTTGTCTGACACATACATATAAAAAGGAATGTTCAAAGTTTCTTACTTATTCTGAAGAAGTCCTATTCACCGGGGACGGAAACGCTAAATGTGTTTTACTTGTGGATTAACAAACTTCAGTCTGGTGCGCTCTCCATGCTTCTGTGGCGATTATTGTGCTTAGTGTTTGAGTTTCAGTGGTGTTTCCTGCTTATTAATTGTAGTCTTCTGAAGTATTCCTTAATGAGTTTTATTCTCATTTGTTCATGCTTTACTGCCAGTCTTTCACCTATTCCCAAATATTTACTGTCTCTTTTCTGCTCAAGTTCCTTTATATCATATTCCTGTCCCAGGTTAATATCTTTTGGTGTGTCAGCTTTCCTTTTTTTAAATGTTGCTTCTGCACATTTACCAAGACAAAATGTCTTCAATTGAGCATCTGACAAAGCTTTAACCATTTGAGTAAACCTTATGCAATGTATCTTTTATCCTTTGCCCATAAATGTGGGCTGTTATTCATGCCATACTTAGATTCTCCCCATTTTACAACTCTGTATTATGGCTTTATTTAGCAGCAAGTGATAATTTGTTTCATTCATATGACTTTAATTTGTCACCGTTTTGTTCTATTGACATGATTGAACTTTTACTGAATGACTATAAACTCTGTCTGCATCCCTTCCAGTATATAATTTGTATATTGCAGAAATCAACTTATTGTTCTATAGCAGTGGTTTTCAACCTTTTTATACTTGGGAACCAGTGAAAATGAGAGAATTATTTTGGGGACTTCTAAGGCAGAAATAAAAAACATTATTTATAAGGAACCAGTTAAAACAATTGCTGTCTGACTGTTGTATGCCAAAGGATATGAAGTTTGAAACTTCAGTCCTTTTTATGAGGAGTAGACCAAAATATGGGGCAAAAATCTGGACCTATCTACCTCTCAAACACACACACACACACACACACACACACACACACACACACACACACACACACACACACACACACACTCACACTTACCCATAGCTCTCAAACAAAATGGGAACAATCCTTACAGACTCAGGGACAAATCCAGAAATAATCAAAGACATTTTTCATATATTAGTATTATTAACTCGAGACATTGACAAAATAAAAGATCATGAGAGAATATGCATTTTTCTAAAGTAAAAGAAATTTGTAATTCTAATTATTGTCATTATTTATTAAGTGTAATTCATTATCTTTTCTCCAGAAGTCACCACTTTTAGGTGGGATTAAGAGGAGCAGAGTTAAACTTTCAGTCAAAATCAGGGATGACCCTGAAAATCGGGGGCATTTGAGAGGTATGCCACTACCTACTTCCCTCCCTGTTACACACACACACACACACACACACACACACACACACACACACACACACACACACACACACACACACATCTACCTACATCTACATACACAAACATATACACCTACTCCCTCTCTCTCACATACCTGTCTCCCTCTTATACACACACACACACACACACACACACACACACACACACACACACACACACACACACACACACACGCACACATACACACACACACACGCACACACACACACACACACACACACACACACACACACACACACACATTCCTATTTACCAGTGGCGGCTCATGCTATTGGACTGAAGACCCCCAGCTGTAAAACATGAATAAAACAAAAGAAAATAAAACAAGAATGAAAAAATAAATAAAACTCAAAACCACAAGTCCCGGAACATCACACATGCGCACTCACGGCATTTCCCAATATTCGGACTGTTGGTGAACCAGTCTGGAGAATGCACACAGAATCCACTGTCTCCATCAGCAGTCCAGATTACAAAGGCAACATGCAAGTCCAAATTTTCCCAGCAGTTAAAACTGCATAGACTGGAAGGGGATTTGACTGCAACATCCGCAGGCAGGCTGAAGCTGGTGCTCTCTTGGTAAGGATAGGACAATGAGGCTGGTGCTCTCGTGGGAAGGATAGGGAGATGAGGCTGGTGCTCTCACAGTTGAGTGAAACTCCTACTGGACAGATTCAACATGGGGTTTGGTGACTTGTTTGGCTCAGGGTGTGTGAAATGCCCCAGTTGCTAAATCGTATTGGGTAGAGAATAAAGCTTGAACCCAGAACCTTGGGCCCAAGTGGCAAGAGCCTGAATTCTTACCCACCACCATGTGTAAAAAAATGCAGATTTTTGCCTCATATTTGTTCTGTTCTGTTCCTCATAAAATCTGTGGTTTCTGTATTTTTGTTTCTAACACAGCCAGTGGTGCAGTGGTAGCATTGTTACCTTTCAGCTACAGGTTGTCTGGTTTGATTCTTGGCTGGGGTGCCTTCTGTGTGGAGGCTGCATGTCCTCCCTGTGTTTGTGTGGGTTTGATCTGGTGTTCTCAATGGATATTTGAAATTTGTTCCTATTTTTTTGGACTGTATTCCCCCATTATTGGCTTTGTCCAGGTTTTTTGTACCCAAGGTTGAGAGCTATGGTAATAACTGAACTCACTGAATATGTTTGGGGGCTGTATTCCCCCATTATTGGCTTTGTTCAGGTGTTTTGTGCTAAGATGTTGACAGCAATGATGAGAACTGAATTCACTAAATGGTAGCCATTTAAGCTTCAGTCTTCCTTTCTTACATAAAACAGATGATTTGGCATAGTGGTATGTTGCTTTGACTGTTTTGCACAGGGTCCTGGGTTCAATAATTGGCAGTGAAATGTATGTTGGTAACACAGCATCTTATTCTAACAACTTTCCAACATTATACAAGCAATGTTTAAAATGTGTCCCTGTTTTTTGGTCTTTTACCCCCTTCTTAAATGTTGGCTTTTTCCAGATTTCTTGTGCTGCAAAGTTCAGAGATACAGCTGAGTGTCAAGTAGATTTTACAAAAATCTGAGAGCTGCAGGGGAACAAAAGTTTAGTGCTGCTTATGCCGAGTCAGCTTGCATTGTTAATAGCACAATAGGTAGTGTACTTGCTTTTGATGCAGAAGGCTGTGGGTTCTACTCCCACAGTAGGTAGATGCATTGCTGATACTGTACTGTATTGTAAAGGGGGTGGATGCTGCAGACCTTTTTGGTGAAGATACCTAGTAACTATGAACCTGTTATTAGTTTGCCATCCATTCCCTATTGCAATATTACTAGCTTATCATTTTTTTTAATGCAACTTAGTCAATTTATTCCTCAAGGGCAACAGGCACTTTATTTGTAGATGAAACAATGAAATATAAAGTTGTTTGCTAGCAGCAACCTCTTCATTAGTTACAGATTTCTTTAATGTTGAATTATTTAGATGACTTTTACTTCTTCAGAGATTGTGCATATTTACTGATACTGGTGGACTGTAGAAGTTTGAGTTGACTTTTATGATAGAAATGTTCTGAACTGGGCAGTTTTGTCATTATTGGTACATGCATTTTGTTTCATTGGTTACTGGAAAAATGTTCTGAACTGGGCAATTTTGTTATTATTGGTGCATGCATTTTGTTTCATTGTTTACTGGAAAAATGATCAAAATAAATTTATAGGTTCATAGACTAGTACTAGGCTAACTGCCCTTGTGAATCATTTTATGCCTAGCCAATTATCCCTTGTGAGACTCAAACCCTGCACCTTGTGTTTGTAAGGCAAAGACCTTAACCATTCGGCCACCCTCCCAACCCTTAAAATGCCCTCTAACAACTGTACTATATTGTACAAGGAATATAATGTAATACAATCAGGAAGGTTTATCAAAGACCACGTATATGTTTCATGTGCAAGGGGCCTATGATTTGAAAACAGCCCAAAGTGAATCTTTATCTGCCACTGGCAAAATGTATTTTCACTGAATGTGGGTTTCAATGCTGTTTCAATGAATGTGAGTTTCAAGGGCAGAGAAGGTTTAATGCCAAGTCTGTTTTCATTGTGAGAGTGCATTGCTTTTATTTAGCAGATGTCTGTTTGTGCTGTAAAATGCAAAATAAAACTTTCAAATGAAGTCCAAATCATCATAGAAGTAAAGCAGTATGCACATTAGTGTCTTATGGTAAATGGGATGAAATAGCCAAGTAATGGTTCATTGTAATGGCTGCAGGGGGGAGGCTCCATTCAACCATGATTTTGAGAGGGGGAAGGGCGGCAAACTCAAAGACAGGCCCGGCTGAACTATACCTCTCAACTGTCCAGATTTTCACAGAATGAATAGATTTTTGCTTCTTATTTTTGGTTTGTTCCTCATAAAATGTGTATTTTTTTGGCAAATAATTTACGAATGAAGTCACTAAATAATGACAGACACTGAGTTTCAGAATTCATAACCTTCAGAAAAATGCATGCTAAAGCAAGACCTGTTATTCTATCAATTGTCAAGGTTTATACAACAATTTATAGTACTGTTTATATGTTCCCCCAGTATATTTGGCCTTGTCCAGATTTCCTGCATTAACAGGTTGAGAGGTACATGCAAATAAATTGCTTTATAGAATTAGGCATATCCAGACCTCTCAGCTGTTCCCGATTTTGGCTCAAAATGTTGCTCTACCCTAATAATCTGCCAAATGGCAATTTTGGAAGAAAACGTGGAGAGCTTACAATTAAGAAATAACTGTAATAATCAGAGTTATAGATTACTTTTATTTCAGAAATGCATGTAGATTCTTTTATTTTGTCAGCTGCTCAAGTTAGCAGTATTAATATTAAAAAAGTGTCCCTTCTTTGACAGGGTCCCAGCTGTATTGTGTGGCTCTTTTATATTTTTGCATCACATTTTAGTCCATTTTTCATAAAATTATGTTTTTTTGGCAAATTAGTGGCAAATAATTAAAGACTGAAGTTAGAAAATAATGCCAGACATTTGAGTTTCAGATTTCATATCTTTCAGAAAATTCATACTAATGCAAGACCTACTATTCTATTATCTTTCTTAGGTTATAAGAGCAATATTTAAAAATTGTCCTTATTTTTGGGCCTGTGTCCCACTTCTGTGTATGGCTCTGTCCATATTTCTTGTTCTGAGGTTGAGAGGTATGACAAATGTGTCAGGGCCATCACAGTCAGCCAGAGACATTTCAAATTGTGACATACTTGTTGCACCCCACTCCCCCATGTAGTGACTCTGGATGTGTCCAAGCAAGGCAAGGAGCAGTTATGCAGCGTAAATGTGCAGAGTATCCCCCCATCCAAGGTAGACACAAATGCTACTTTTATTCTGTCCTTTATTTTGCAGAATGTTCTGGTTTCTGTCATATTTTTATACTGTTGATTTATGCTTATTATTACTCAGAAAGTGCCTGTTGCTCTGTGTTTATGTAGCAGTGCTTTAATGACCATCAGGTAAGCTTGTCTGAGATTCTAAGATGCAAGTAAGCTTTAATAAGCATACTGTTAAAGAATTGCCAACATTGAAAGCCTTTCTGTTGTTGCCATGCAGAGAATACTTACATAACTAGATAATGTATAAGCCTTGGGTATTGAAATGCATATGACAGTATTTGTAATAAAGGACAGGATTACATTATTTTAAGAGGCTCATTACATTTGTTGGAGACTTGCAGTCATCTTTGCAGGCTTTACCTGTAAACCAAACAGAATGCCAATCTATCATGTGATGTCCATTACCTGTGCAGTAATCCTTTAAGCAATGTATCTTGAGCTTGTTTCTTGTTTGCTTTTCAGTTTTTACTTTGATCATGTTTTCTCCATGAAACAAGTAGATAGTCGTTGTCAGGCAGCAGGTCTTTTTTGGATAAGAAACATTTTTACAAGTGGGGGTATCACAGAGATTGCTACTTTCAGCATGTTACTTGGTACTTTAATAAAGCTGAATATAAATTATAATTAGAACTGGAGTACAAGGAGAAGTGGTTTGAGCTGAGTGCTGCTTGTTTTTCTTATACTTGATTTTGACTGGCATTCCGGTAATGTATTTAAAAAGTAATTTTTTTTTCATGCCTCACATCCTTTTTATTTCCATCTAGATATTAAGTAAGCAGTCATGCAGCCAATGCATTGAAATATTTTTTTTTCTTCTACACTTCATTTTGTCTTTATTGATTATTATTAATGACAGTTTGGCACCCAGGTCAGCGTATTTAATTAAAGTTACAGTTTTTGTGGTTTTGAGCATAACTCCTCACCTTTCTAGTTGGCCCCACCCCTTCCCATTGAACCCACACATTCAGCTGTCTCCTGCAGCCCCCCTTTGATTTGAAGTCACCAGCCACCACTACTATTTACCTACTTCGTACAAACACACACACACACACACACACACACACATACACACACACAAACACACTCACACCTACCTCTCGCTTGTCTGTTCGTGGTCTGCATTTCAAATGTTTTCTGGCATTCAAATTCCACATGCACAGAACACAAAGATGTAGACAGCAGGATGCACAGATGCAGAAGGTGAAAACCAGTTGTGACCAAAAGCAAAAGGTGTTCATATAGGTTCATAGGTTGGTACTAGGCTATCGGCCCTAGGGCCTATACAAGCCTAGCCATAACAATTCCCTGGATATTTCTTCCCACAGTATTTACTTTCCTGGACCCCTGTCTAGCAGGATGACTGATTTGATCCCCAGGGTGAATTTCCTATCTCCCATCCAATCGTCAAGGTTCCTTTTGAAGAGCGCCAAGGAGGCACTCTGCTTGACATGTATGGGCAGTCTATTCCAGAGTATGGGGAGTTTCTGGGTCAGGAACCTATCTCTCCAGCATGTTTTGTTCATTGTGATGACAAGGTTTAGATCCCTGGAGCATGTGGCTCTGAGGGATTGGGATTTCTTTAAGTGGAGCATGTCCAACAGCTCAGGGTTTGACATGGCCTTGTATGTTAAGCAGAGATCGCCTCTGAGTAGACGACATGCCACAGAGTATAGCTGGAGTTTTTTTAGATGGTCAGTATAGGGTATCTGCTTTAGGCCTGTGATTCTTTTAGTGAGGTATTTCTGCGGCCTTTCCAGCTGTTGCAGATGTCTTGTGAGGTGCATACCAAATGGGGCGTTGTACTCTATAATGGGCCGAATGAGGGATGAGTACAGTGGGACAATGACGTCCTTTTTTCTGGATGAAAAGTCCTTAGTGATGAGGTGTGCCACATAGAAGGATTTCCTGACTGTTGTGGCAATGTGGTTATTGAAGGTGAGACCACTGTCCACCTGTGTCCCTAAGTCTCTCATCACACTTTCAGTGTTTAGTGTACTGCCACCTATGTGGTAATTCAAGGGTACATGGTTTTTCCCAAAGGGGATAACTATACATTTCTTGGCATTAAGCTTGAGCCCATGGCTCTGGCACCAAGCATCTGTTTCTGTAAGGCCCTTTTGTAGAATATCCACATCATTTGGGGATTCAGTAATGGCTCCCAGTTTAGCCAGAGTCCCTTAGTGTTGGCCTGTACTTCAGAGAAGTAGATGCCAAACAAGAGCGGTCCCAGGACTGAACCCTGAGGTACTCCACTTGTCACTTGTCTGGAGCTGGATTTGGAGTCGGCTACTTTTACAGTCTGGGTTCTGTCAATAAGCCAGTTGGCAACCCATTGAGTGACATAGGGATTTATGCCCAGCTTAGTAAGTTTAGCCATGATTCCAGAGTGGGGGGTGGTATTGAAGGCCTTGGCGAGGTCCAGATAGGCTGTGTGGACCACCTTACCCTCATTCACAGCTCTGGAGACTGATTCAAAGAAGTCAATCAGGTTCAGGAGACAAGATTTGGCCCTTCACGAACCCAAACTGGGTGGAGTCCAGTGTTTGAAGGTTGCCAATGTCTTTGTTTGTAAGTTCCATGATAATGCGTTCCATGTCCTTGCAGATCAGGCTTGTCAGAGTGATGGGATGGTAGTTCCCGGGATCAAAGGTGGATCCCCCCTTGTGGAGTGGGATAACTGTAGCTGTGTGCCACTCAGTGGGCACAAAGCCTGAGGTGAGGCTATGATTAAACATGATACTTAGGTGAGGTGCCAATTCATTTTGAATGCCCCTAACAAAAAAAAAACTTTTTTTTTAATTAAAAAATTAGTCTCCTGGCCAACGCCACTTCCCCCCAGCCAGCAGGGGCCCTCTCCCAGGTAATAGGCCCTAGTCTTTCACGGACCTGCAGGAAATTTCTGCAGGACCAGCACCAGTCCATAGACCGGTGTTTGAAAAACACTGGTCTATAGTTCTTAGAATGGTTTTAGGCTCATTTGTAGGGAGAAGTAGCATTTTGTTCCTATTGTTAACTAGTGTGGTGTGTTTTTAGGTTGCAATATAAGTAATTCTTATTTAGGGCTAAATCTTTTGAGTAAATATACTAATAATACTTTTAGCTAGACATTAGGTGTGCTTCTGGGCCTGGGGTTTTTCACTTAGAAACTTTTTTTAACTTTTTCTCAATTTCTCTTGCTGGTACTTCATCCCATTTAATTTTTTCATAAATACTTCTTTGAAATGTGCATATTTCTTCTTTTTTGGTGGTGCTTCTTTTACTTTGTTTACCAGTTCCTTGTAACACCTTTTTGGGGTCATCACTGAATTGCTTATTCTGTACTGTTATGATACTACTGACAAAAACATACTGGCATATGTCAGCGTTAATGTCTTATGCAGCATTGCTGGTCCCGTGGTTTATGTTTAAATAAATTGTGTGGTTTGTGGTGGAAACGGCAATCCTAGTGCTTCTTTGTGGATTTATTTTGTACTGTTATTTTATATTTATTTTCATACCTTGTAAGTTTTTCTGCCTGTGCCAATATTTTTCATATATTATTGGAAATAGTATCTGATAAATCCAGGCCTGTTTTGATACCCTGCATTGCTTTTATCATGTCTGTCTGTTCATTATTCTATATTCTTCTAACAGCAGTACTTTGTGTCTTAACTGCCTTATAGTTTGCTGTATTCAGTGTGTCCATGGTTTGCTGTATTCAGTGTGTCCATGGTTTGCTGTATTCAGTGTGTCCATGGTTTGCTGTATTCAGTGTGTCCATGGTTTGCTGTATTCAGTGTGTCCATGGTTTGCTGTATTCAGTGTGTCCATGGTTTGCTGTATTCAGTGTGTCCATGGTTTGCTGTATTCAGTGTGTCCATGGTTTGCTGTATTCAGTGTGTCCATGGTTTGCTGTATTCAGTGTGTCCATGGTGACATTGTACTAGTTCCATTCCTTTCTTTTAACACTTTATCTACAATTAGTTTTATCTGCATAGTAATATACCCTACTTACTTCTGTTGTATCACATGAATTTCTCATAATAGTTCTGATTACAGTTTTTATCTGTTCTATCAGTCTTCTAATATTTTGGGTCTTCCTTACTTTCTGCAATGTTATTTCTTTTGTCTCTCTTAATATGTCTTAATATGTCTATTCATCACTATTAAATCAAGTAGGTCTACTTTTAGATAATTTTCTTCTAGACTGAAAACCTCTTCTTTGCCCTCTGCTTCTTGTGAGTATTCTACAAGAAGTTCCAGAAGATTTTCCTGTTTCATGCCCTATTCAGATGCACCCTATTTCATCTGCAGCTACTTTGTGTTGGAAACCATTGGCTCATCAGTCTACAACATTTCCTGTATCAGACTTGCCACTGTTTCCTGTTCCTTCCCTTAGTGGACTTTCATATCAGTCTGCTACAGAAGGTTCCAGAGCATCCCCATGTGGCAAATCTTCTTCAGATGCTTTCCACTCCACTTGCTGCTTCATAATCTGGGGACATATTGTTTCATCATACTTTGACATTTTATGTGCTGGTTTCTCCACACTAAATCCTTCACGTTACAGATAATCCATGACTTCAGTTTCTATTTGTTTAACTTCCACTGTACTAAACCTCTTTTCTACATCCCCCTTTGTTTTCTTGTTTTTTTGTATTGTGAAATTTTCCATATCTGACTGCCTTTGCCTGCGCTTCTTTTCAAATATCTTTAGCGCTGATTTTTTTGTATTGGTTAATTTAGCTTTCTGCTTTACATAAATATTGCACCGTACCAGATCGCTTTTTCTTTCTCATGTAATTTTTTTTATACTTTTCACGTTTTTGGGTTTTGCTTTTATATTTTCACTCTTTCTCTGTCACTTCTTTTGTTGTATTAATGAATATAAATTTTTATTTGTAGCTTTTGACAGTTTTTTATGAGCAAGTATTTGTCTTTCCACTAATTTTGCTCTTAATCTTTCTGCATATCCTTTCTCTGGAAATTATAGGTTTCTTGAATAATAATAACAGTACATAATTTCTCCCTTATCCTCAGCAGTCCACTTTGTCATCCTTAAGCCAGTTATTTGGTCTGTCAGTTTTTGTGAGGGTTTTTTTTTGTGTGTGTGTGTGTGTGTGTGTGTGTGTGTGTGTGTGTGTGTGTGTGTGTGTGTGTGTGTGTGTGTGTGTGTACTGCTTCCTTCTGCCAGGGGGCTGCATCTTCCTCCTGAGTCTGGCCTAACCCTGTGGTAGGAATGTTTCCATATCCCGTGGATTCCACACTGCCTTGTTTCCCAGTCCTGGCATTGGTGCATACACCAGGAGTGGCTACTTTTTTATCCTGGGACCTGAGAACGGAACCATCTTTTTTATTATTAATTTACCTTTCTCTGTGTTATAAGTACAGTCTATATATCAGTGTAATCTTAATGAGATTTTGTGAAAACAGGGTCTACTGTGTGTTGGTACTCACCAATACTTGAAGATGAATTCCATTCCAACATTACTACTCTCCCTTTTTGCTGATTTCATCTCTCCATGTGGACCCTTTCATGTAAAACCTTGCTATGTATGTAGCAGTAGTCTGCTATTAAAAATGAAATGCTTGTTACAAAGAGTAAATTATTCAATTCATTTTAAAGAAACACGACTCTGATTAGGATTGTGCTGGTACTGCTTTGCAGTAATTGATATCTTAGTTTTTCCTAAACATTTGACATTGATTGCTCTGAGAAGTATCTATTAGATTACTATTATTTTACTTATTTGGATTACCTTAGTTTCTATTTTGTATTACTGTTATTATCTTTGCACATTTTCATGTATATTAACTAAAATATCCATTGTCAACAAACTTAAGGAACTAGTACAAACTCCATTATAACATGCTGGATGGCTAGCTGGCTCACTGCTAGGACCCAAGAGGTTAGAACTGATGAGGCCACCTCCACAATCCTGAGGGAAACAAAATCCATAACTCAAATGTATATCATTAAGTGACTTCAATTCTCAGTGATTTGCCAGAAAACCATACATTTTATGAGGAATAGACCAAAAACATGAGGCAAAAACCTGGACATTCTGCAAAAATCTGGACACTTGAGAGCTACTGCAAACCTAGTGTTTTTACCATAATGCATGAGGCAGTAGTGAGTTAGTTGTGAGCTGACTGTGATCCTGATGTGATGTGCATGTTGCTGTGTTTTACTTATGTGTACAACTCATACTGAAAATAACTGCAATAACAAACTGTCAGTAATAATGAATCGAGGGTCTTACATATAACACGCAGCAGTCCAACAGGATTACAGAGCAGAATTTAGATGACCATTGCTAAAGCTGGTACAAGATAGGAGAATAGTAGTGATAGATTTGAGGAATGGACCATTTTAGATATTTTACACTGAGGAGTGTGCTTGAAAATCTGACTAATAAACAAAGTGACGAGATTTCAGCAAGTTTGAAACTTACCTTGCTAGTGAAGGTGTCCAGTAATTTAACTGCCTCTAACATAATTTATGCTTTCTCTATATGAAAGGCAGGCCTGTTTATCAGTAGTGGTCAACAGATTATCCAGAAGATTTACAAGTGATATTAAAGATGGGTGCAGGTAAGCTCAGGAAAGAAGAAGATTACAGTCCGAGTGTCTTAGCTAGCATCTTAGACAATATAAATAAAGTAACAGAGTGCAACATCTGGTCTCACAGGAAGGAACTAGAACAGATAGTACCTTTAATTATCTAACTCTGTCCATACCAAACATATTTAGTGTAACTTAATATCAGTTGCATTTAACAATGGATCCTCAACCTAAAAGCAAATTATGTAAAAAAAGATACCCCACTGCATGAACATAGGTTGCATGTAGTAGGTGACATGATGCACATACAGACATCAATTCTAACTGTTCTGCCATTTCTTTCAGGGTCTTTCTCCTCGGCAACAAGAAACATATGAGACGCTGGAGATGCATAAAAAGTAATCATGGAAAAAGCGAAGGCTTTGAAGATGGAGTACTGAAAGATCATCCAGAAATCCATTGCACCAAATTTCTTTGCTCATAAAGTTTTATTTCCCTGCTATGTTACCAAAGAAAACAGGGAGTTTATTCATGTAGAACTGCTTTCATGTATTTCCTTTTATGCATGACATGCATACCATGTTCATATTTCTTGTAAAATATATTGTCTATTCAAAGTGAATCCTGTCGATGAGATTACAGGATACTATCATTTCTTCAGTTTACAGAATTTCTACTCATGAATGATTCCTTCTATTTATAGTTTGCTTAGTGATGACGTCTTTTCTTAAGATTTTTACTTCATGTTTTTCATGCCATATGCAGGAAGTAATTGTTCCACATCATTTCCAAATAATGTGATCACAAAATTTACACCCCGAGCCACCACAATGGCAACATTTCTACTGTTCAATAAGTCTACTGAACAGGTTGCATATTGTCACCCTTTCCTCTGTAAGATCTCATTTTCACACTGACCACTCATGCTAAAGCTAAAAGGCTCTGATTGCTTCTTTTATCCTGTGAGTATTATATCCCACAGTATCCACTGACAGAGTATCAGAGGCAACCCCCCACACCATTTCTAAGAGTCTTCACACTAGTGAAACTGTAGGCATTGATGCCATCCAGCTCAAGGACAGTTTATTATATGTCATGTATAAGGCAGGAAGTCCTTAACTGGATGTGGGAACTCAAACCAAAGGCAGAATTTACAGTAGCAGTTCATGTTACTGTAGGCATTTGGTAACTTATGACTTGAGTCTTTGTGTGTCACAAAGACCATATCGTCTTGACTTGCAAAAAGCCATTTTAGACTTGCATGAGATTACTTTTAACAGACTAGCACTAACAAGTTTAGTCCTTATGACGTATGGCTGGCCTCAAAAGTTCCATCTGTTAATACTTTCCCAGATGAAGCCAAACATCATTCAGTGAATGCTAGTCACTATAGAACTTATACAGCCCTGGAAGCAACCAGCCAAGAGTGTTCTGTATTCTCTGATCTAAAGACTTAAACAGGATGGCATTAAAGATTAGATCATAGGCAAGATGACATACTTTAGCAGAGGGAATGTAAAACTGAAATGTAGTTCCCTGCGACTGGGTAAGTAAGTATAACTGCAACACAAACTGCCATTTTATACTTGCTTGAGATTACTTTTAACAGACTAGCACTAACAAGTTCAGTCCTTATGACATATGGCTGGCCTCAAAAGTTCCATCTATTAATACTTTCTCAGATGAAGCCAAACATCATTCAGTGAACGCTAGTCACTATAGAACTTATACAGGCCTATATCATATATATCATCTATATCAAACAAAGCTCCTCATTAGCACTCTTCAAGAAAAATCTTGATGATTGGATGTGAAATAGGAAATTCACCATGGGGATCACCTCTGTGGCTCTGCTCGACAGGGGCACAGGACAATAATTTTCTTGGGTGGTGAAAGCCAGGGTACCTTTTTGGCTAGGCTTGTATAGGCTCTAGGGCCGATAGCCTAGTACCTACCTATGAACCTATGAACTGCTCTACTGAATACTATAATGTTATGAGATAATTTTAGCAAGACATACTGATTTCTTTAAGAAAGTGACACATATTAGAAAGAGTAAAGTGAGATTTTATTGAAATTATGTATAACTGTAGTGATTTTTAAACATTAATTTCCAAATATTGGCATAGGATGCACTTTAAATGTATTCTTTTTGCTGTACATTTAAAACAATCTGCTTGAAACTCTGACCACAGTGTTTTTCAATCCATCTCAGTGCTTGACTTTCTAACCTAACCCTCCATGACCCTGCTGTTCCCCCATCCAGGAAACAGGAGGTCGCAGTAGAGGTGAAGACTCGAAGGATGAGTGGTCATTGTTTGTGGAGGACAGGATTTTTCTCTCCCCCTCTCTCTTTTCCCTCTTGTGGCTTATAAACATGTTGTAATGTTGGATTTCTGGCCTCAATATTCAAATGCATGTTTCCACACAGAAAATGATGCATTCTTTGACAGGTGCACTTCTTTTCTTTGTGTATCCCTGTGCTCAAACATGGCTCTTATTCCTCTACTAGGTATTACTCAGGCTGTTAATATTCAGCCCTTCAACCATCACCTCCCACATCCTCAGGTGGTCAAGCCAACATCAGCTTTCACTCCTGCCCCATCTTGGCCAGCTTTTCCAGCACCCAGACACATAGGCCTAGTATTTAAAGCTGGGTTGCTGGGGCTGTAGTCAGGACTCCATTTCTCTGTGCACACAATCTGCACTGACTTCAATTTTTCATTGCAAATTTACAGGCTACAACTGTAAACAGACTTAATAAATGAGATCACCTGGTGAAAAACAAGTACTAGGTGTTATAAATGACAACTCCCAGATGGATGGAACACTTTGAACTTTCTAATTAAATAAATTAGCTAAACCATTATGCTTTTAAAATGCTTACAACTAAAAGGGTAAGTTGAACCTTAAGCACACTGAGAGAAAGGAACTTGTCCTTATGGATAAAAACAACTGAAAGAAAAATAATCTTTGCCATTTTGTGCAAATCAGTGAGCTTCATAAAAAAAGTCATCATGAGGATTTGCCTTGACTATACGATATGTTATAAGCACACACATAAAAGTTAAGAGTCAGACATCTTCATGTTCCATATCTTGTCTTCCTCTGGGGGTGTCACCTTTGGAAGAGGTAAAAACTGAGTAGACGCCACAACCTTTCCTCCACCACTTTGATCCACCCACTTTGAGAAGTAAATATAAACTGCTTATAAGTTCATAGCTTTATACTTGAGTAATGACCACTACCATCTTTATGAGTCTAGCCGGGCAACCTAACCCAGTTTTGTCCCAGAGTTCTTTGCATGCTTATATGGTAGGGTATGTTAATAAAGAGGTAGCTAAGGGTTATGTGATGGGGGTGTGCTAGTTGGGGGTTTGTTTATTTACTGTCAACCTATGTCCATCAGAGACATGAAAGCCAGACCAGGAGCGAATTTGTGATTTCTCATCAGTGATCAAGGTTTCCTTTGAATAGATCAGGGATGAACTTTGAACTCTGCTTTGTTATCAAAGGTACTTATGCTAGCAATGACTTTGCAGAAACAGAAAAATAATGTGCTTAAATAATGCAGCAGTTAATCGATATGTAAACATTTTGGATGTTAAAAGTTATTTTATAGTATTCTTTTTGTTTTATTAGCAAATGTATTTGCTGAAAACATTACACTTGATAAATATGAAGGTCTAAAAATCATACTGAGGTATTGAGGACAATAAGAAGAATAAATATAATTGTTGGATTGTTTCCTGTCAAATGTACCTAATATTTTATTTCTGAATGTAATTATTATTCATGTTAACATTATTTTTTTATACTGGAGCTGAAAACACGTTATCTATGTTTTGCTATAGAAAACAAGTAAAACTAAAGAACATATCCATAATTTTACTTTCATAGAAAGAAGAGTCAGGCCTTCTAGAATCTGTGTACTTCACCTGAAATGCAGCGTGAACATAGCTGTGTTCATGATGTCCATTTAGAGTTACCTTTCAAGTCTTCCTGGCTGCCAGTTAAAACAAACAGAAGCCTATAATGACAGCAAAACGTGCGTGCAACTTGGAAATCCAAATAAAACAGTATACAGTTTGGAATAACGTATTTTAAAAATGTGTTGAAAATCAGAGTGACTAAAAATACTTGGCAAACATTCATGAAAAAAAAATTCTTCACAAGAGAGATCTTGAACTCTTGAATATCAGGAAAAAGTTCCACTGAGGAACATTCCTTGTCAGTAAGCAACTTTAGATTCTCCAGGACAAAAAAAAAATAAAAATTCAGACCAAAGTAACTAAATGTGATGTCTGCCACTGTAATAATACAATAACTGCAGTGTACAACTGCAGACTTATTAATAATTATCATAAGAGCACCTGCACAAACCAGTGAATTACAAACGCACGAGTAGTGCATATGACAGTGACTAGGCGCATGACTTAAACAGTGTGATTGCAAAAATGTAAGCAGTTGCAAAGTGTATGAGTGTCTATCTAAGTAAATGCAGTGCATGCAAATATATGTGCAATATCTGCATTGTGAGTCATTTGCTCTGTATGCACTGTAGGACTAAGAATATATTACTAACCAGTGTGTCTCGTTGCAAAAATAACTGCAATACACTACATCTGACTGTGCAGACACACACACACACACACACACACACACACACACACACACACACACACACACACACACACACACACACATTCATAAAGCACTTTCAGAGTCACCAGTCCATCCATCAATAGGTTCATAGGTTCATAAGTAGGTACTAGGCTATTGGCCCTAGGGCCTATATAAGCCTAGTCAAAAAGGTACCCTGGCTTTCGCCACCCAAGAAAATTATTTTCCTGTGCCCCTGTCAAGCAGAGCCACAGAACTGACCCCTGGGGTGAATTTCCTATTTCCCATCCAATCATCAAGATTTTTCTTGAAGAGTGCTAATGAGGAGCTCTGTTTGACATAACTAGGTAGTCTGTTCCAGAGTATGGGAAGTCTATCCCTCCAGCATGTTCTGTTTATTGTGATGACAAGGATTAGGTCCCTAGAGCGTGTAGCTCGGAGGGATTAGGATTTCTTTAAGTGGAGCATGTCCAACAGCTCTGGGTTTGACATAGCTCTGTATGTTAGGCAGAAATCGCCTCTGAGAAGGCGATATGCGATGGAGTAAAGCTGGAGTTTTTTGAGATGGTCTGCATAGGGCATCTCTTTGAGGCCAGTAATCCTCTTTATAAAGTATTTCTGTGGCCTTTCCAGTTGTTGCAGATGCCTTGTGAGGTACATACCAAAAGGGGGGTTGTACTCTATAATGGGTCTAATGAGTGATGAGTAGAGGGGAACAATGACCTTTTTTTCCTGGATGAGAATCCTTTTGCGATGAGGTGTGCCATGTAGAAGGATTTCCTGACCACTGTGGCGATGTGATTATCACAGGACAGATGACTGTCTACCCGTGTCCCGAGGTCTCGTATCACCATTCTCTAAATCTGTTGCTCTGGTATCACCATAAGCAGGATGGTCCAGACTTTTGTCCCTAACAACATTCTGTGGAATTCCCAGGTGTTCCCACGTGAGCTTAGAGATATAGTTCTTCCAATGAGTCCTCTGGTTAGCCGGTGGAAGGTGCCCATGGGGCATCCTTACTAATTGCCCAAACCACTTTAACTGACTCCTCTCAACATGCAAAAGAGGTGGCTGTAATTTAAATTTCTGACAGACTAGTGCATCTCAGCTCTCCTGCAGAGGAACCTCATTTTTTGCCATTTGTATCAATGTTCTCATGCTTTTAGTCACTACCCGAACCTCATGGCCATTAGGTAAGTATGGGGGCATAAGCTGGGCAGTAAATTAAGAGCTTCATCCTATAAACCAGTTCTTCTTTCATCATTTCAGTCTGGTGCAAAGCTGACAGTATTGCTGACCACTGGCGATGCCTCCATACCCTCTGCATTCACTCATGCAAAAGGTTCCAAGATACTTTAACTGCTCTACTTCAGGTAGTCCCCTTCCCACAAATGAAAATAAAAATCCATCCAAGAGGGAAATGTGACCTAAATATATATATATATATATATATATATATATATATATATATATATATATATATATAGGTATGGATATAGATATAGATACACACACACACACACACACACACACACACACACACACACACACACGTGTGTGTGTGTGTGTGTGTGTGTGTGTGTGTGTGTGTGTGTGTGTGTGTGTGTGTGTGTGTGTGTGTGTGTGTATGGGTGTGTCTGTTTGTGTGCGTCTATGTGCAAAACTGTGCTAGTGTAAACAACTAGATAAACAAATCAGCTACTATTCACTCTCAAGAGGTTACTGTAAGTTACTTGGCTCCTAACATTTTTATAAAAGCAGCTAAATTTGTAGGCATGTCTTTGGCTTTCATCACTATGACTCTGAGTACCTCCAAAAGATAAAGTACCAAGTGCATATGGTCCAAGGCTTTTGATCTAGCTGTAAGCATGTTCTTACATAACTGTGTTAGTGAAATCCTTTGACAGCTGTTATTCATTTACAAGCTTCTAATAATACAAGTATGATGTGCCTGAAAACAATGCCACACCCTTTTAATGGCACACCTTCGGAGATCAGCTACAACTTCAATACAGTCCATATTTATCACAAAAACGAGTATGCATTTAAGCCTTTCCTTTTACAGTATGCTGAAGTAACATTTTACTGACCTTTTTTGTGAGACAACAAGCAAACAGATGAACTGTGAACAAGACATTTATAATGTTATAGCTGCACCTACTAACATATTTTAGTATATAGGCTTTCAAATCAAAAGTGCCATTTGGTAGGTTTATTTTCAACTGAACTGAGTCTGTTTTGAGCAAAAGCTGTTTTTTTTTTTTTTTTTGGAGTATCTAGTGATTGACTTGCCTTTACATTAAACAAGCAATCAATAAACCAATGTTTTACTTTCCAGTAGTTGAATTATTTAACTGCTGTGTTGTTTGAATTATTTTGCATTTGTTTAAAATAATAGAAATATTAGAAATAAAAATAGAACAATAGAAATAATTAATAAAAAATACACAACATTACTGAAATCAATTAAAGATCATTCTACCTAGAAGAAAAGAAAGTGCTCCCTGAAATCTTTAAGTGATTTTTAACTCCTTCAAGTGGTTTATAGAGCAATATAGTGACTGTAAGGCATTAGCCATGAACAGTCATGTCCAAGTCGCATATGCATTTGTAGCAATAAATAACTATTGATACTTATTACGTAACATTTAAACATGAAAAACTAAACTATGTAATAGGTTCATAGGTGTGTACTAGGCTAATGACCCTGGAGCCTTTACAAGCCCAGCCCATAGGATTACCCTGGCATCGTGCCACTTGACGTTAGCTCCTAGTGCCTCTGTCAAGTAGAGCCACTGCAGTGATTCCCGGGATGAACTTTCTATTTTCCATCCACTCATCAAGATTTCTCTTGAAGAGGGCTAGTGAGGTGCTCTGCTTGACATGTATGGGAAGCCTATTACAGAGCATGGGCAGTTTCCGGGTTATGAACCTGTCCCTCCAACATGTTCTGTTGATTGTGGTAATGAGGTTGAGGTCTCTGGAGCATGTGGTGTGGAGGGATTTGGATTTATTTAGATGTAGCAGTTCTAACAAAGCTGGGTCAGACATGGCTTTGTAAGTCAAGCAGAGATCATCTCTTAGTAGATTATATGAGACAGAGTATAGCTGGAGTTTGTTTGAGTCTGTCCATGTAGGACATGTGTTTAAGACCCAGGTTCCTCTATGTGAGGTACTTTTGTGGCCTTTCCAGCTGTTGCATGTGTCTAATGAGATACATGTCAAATGGGGCAATATACTCAATGATTGGCCTAATGAGGGAAGAGTACAGAAAGAGAGAGATGATGACCTCTTTCTTCATGGATGCAAAACCCTTGTTAATGAGATGAGCCACATAGAAGGACTTTCTGACCACAGTGGAAATGTGGTGGTCGAAGGAAAGGTTGCTGTCAATCTGTGTCCCCAGATCTCTTATAATGCCTTCAGTATTCAGTGGGCTCCCTTTGATGTGGTAATTAGTGGGAACTGAGTTTTTCCCAAAGGGGATGATGATGCATTTGTTTAGCATTGAGTATAAAGCCATGGTTTCAACATCAGTCATTGGTCACAGTGAGGACTTGCTGTAGGATGTCTACATCACTTGGGGAGTTAATAATGGCTCACAGCTTGCAGTCATCTGTGAACTTGGTCAGCCAGAGTCCCTCCGTGTTGCCTGGACCTCTGAGAAATAGATGCCAAACAGGAGAGGACCCAGGACCGATCCCTGTGGGACTCCACTCGTGACTGGTTGGCACTCTGACTTGGAGTCTGCTATTTTCACACTGTGGGTTCTATCTGTGAGCCAGTTTGCAACCCACCTAATGATATAGGGGTTGATGCCTACTAATGAACCATTCTTCAGATGAGATGTTAAATCAAGGACATATCTGAGTGAGTTGGTGGTAGATCAGGTGGATGTAAAAGATCCCATGGCACTTATTGAAGAAAGAGTAAATGTCCTTTATTTAACACAACATAAAAAATATTACTTACATAGTTAAGTATTTATAAAATGAACATATTTATAGGCAGATCCCCTTCAGAAGCTCAAAGTTTCAAAACTTCAAACTTCAAAAGGCCGAAACCATAAAATCAATGTTGTGAAACTTTGAACATTTTGAATGGAGTTCGCCATGCAGCGTGGAATGGGATATTTACCATTTTCCTCAAAGTAGTGTGATCTCAAATTGGTATATTTAATTAGTTGGAGGTGGGAGGTGCATGGGGGATTGTCCCCTGCAAAAACTTTAAAAAAAAATTGTTTTTATTTTTTATTAAGTTTTAGAGGTTTCAAAACGTAGATCTTATGGTCTCGGCCATTTGAAGTTCAAAGTTTTGAAACTTCAAGCTTCTGAAGTAGATCCTTGCAGACACACACATATATACATACACATTTTTATTGTTTTACTATTTATCATTTTTCTTATAACATCTTCATTGTTAAAATCCATAATTGACCCCCGACTCCTTCTTTCACAGCCTTAATCTTATTTTTTGCAACATGTCCGACAAAATCTATTTCCCATTAATCAACATTTTATTCAATTTTTCATTCCAAATAACCCATATTGCATAAAATAAATTCTTATCTTCCCTTCTCAAATATTCTTCTCCTTGTTCTTATAATATCCGTGCATACTTGTATTCATATCTATATTATGTTATTAATATTCTCAAAAATTTCATCACCCAACTTTTTTCCAGAGTTTCTTTTACATTAAAAAATACATGGTCTGTTGTCTCTTCCTCCCCACAAAAATAAACACACTATTTCAAGTTTATTTTTATATGGCATATTCCCCTTTACTGCTAACTTGTTTATCACCAATCTCCATAGGAAATCCTGGCATTCTACTACCTTGATACACCACTTTTTCCTTACTTTAATGGATTTAATCATTTCTTGTGGTAAATATTCTTCTGGATTTACATAATATTGTTTCATCACATTATTATACCACATCCTCCTATCTTTATCTATATCATCAGTTTTCATTTTCTGTGTGAGTATTTTTCTTGATAGTTTTTGATTGCTTTATTTACATATTATTTTTCTCTTTTGCTTGTTCTCATCACCTCAATATTAATTTCTAATTTTCTTTCTTTACACATTTTAATACTCTACACAAGTTTAAAGAAGCAGAATAAACAATTGGATTTAGTAATCCCACTTCATCTTCACTGATATATAATACACCTCTTTTCACTGGGTTTAATCTTGAACACCATATGAAGGAAAATACTAGTTTCATAATTTCATTTTCATATGTTTATGGGAATCATATAAACATTTGACATATATGCTATTTTTCCATTATAATATAATAATATAAGGCCATTGTCATTTGGAAATGTTGTAAATCTACAAAATCCAATGTAATTTTCCCCCCGATCACCGATGTTTAACCGTAGCGCAGCATTGCACAAACATGCTGTGCTTTAAATTAAATGAAAAAAAGGGAAAAACATCCACAAATGTGCTTATACACTAAAAAGCTTGTCCTACCATGCAGGTGAATGGAAAGCTGCAAACTATATGGCCACTGAGTAGTGGTTGCTAAGGGGGGGGAGCTCAATGTGAGAGATGTAACCAAGCATTAGTAGGCAATCCTATGCAAATGAGGATATGGATAGTGAATCCCAACTTTCCCTGGCATGTGAGCCATGTCCCTAGAGTGTAAGTGTAGGAGTAGGGTAGTAGTCGAGTAGAAGATAGGTGACATCATGAGGGGGTATGTCTGAAAGACTGTAAGCTGATTGGAGCACAGTAGCATGTGTTTGCCCTGAGTTGCTCAGGATTGCAAGAGGCATGTTTAGAGTGGTAGTAGCTGAAAACAAGAAACCAAAGGCGTACACCGTGGATATATCAGAAATTTATTGCAAATGGGCACACAGCGTGTGCGCACGTGTGCGCGTGTGTAGACGAGTGTGTGCTAGTGTGTGCGCATGTGCGGGCGTGTAGCCGAGTGTGCGCTAGTGTGCGCGCGTGTGTGCTTGTTTGTGCGCTGATGCCCCATGTGGAAACAGAAAGGGAAAAAGGAAGGAAAAGAAGTAGTAGGAAGTTAACCAAGGAGAACTAGCAGAGCTGCCAGGTGAAATATATCACAATTAGCCAATTACACAGGCAGTCGACTAGCCCAGCCCAGCAATTTAAACTCTGCAAACAGCAGTTTAACCTGTTTTCTCACAAGAACTCTGCAACACTGCAGTTTAGAAAGAGTGAAAACTCCAAAAGCTTAAGGCTGACAAAGTGTTAGGGGCTGCCATTGCTATTATAAACCAACATGTGCAAGGTGCTGAGGGTGGTGATGTTGTGAATGCTGCTGAGCAACCCACAGTGAGGAGACAGAGAAGAGTGTACAGACCCAGGGTAACCTACCAGGGGCTACATGAGCTGGAAATAGTGGACCGCTATAGAATGGACAGAGACCTCCTGCAGCAAATTGTTGAGCTGTGCCGGCCACACCTCACACACAGAACCAACAGAGGGGAACCCATCCCAGTGGATACCAAGGTATGTGTTGGCTTATGAATACTAGCTACAGGTACCTTTCAGAGACCAACTGGTGATATGATGGGTGTTTCACAGGCATCAGCATCCAGGGTACTGCACCAGTTCATGGATGCCATGTCAACACATGTCGGTGAGCATGTATATTTCCTCAATTCCAGTGAGGCATTGGCCAGCAATATGCGTCTCTTCCACCAAATAGCGGAATACCCTGAGGTGGTGGGTGCAATAGACTGCACGCACATACACATCAAACACCACCCGGTGAGCGGGGTAGTGTCTACATCAACCGCAAGGGCTTCACCTCCATCAACTGCCAGGTCGTGTGCGATGCCCAGTGCATAATAATGAATGTGTGTGCTGACTGCCCTGGAAGCTATCACGATTCCCACATCTGGCATCTGATGCAGCTGTACCAGAGATTTGCCAATGGGGACAACCCTGACGGTCACCTAATGGGGGATGCTGGATATGCACTGGAGCCGTGGCTGATGACACCCATCAGAAATGCACACACACCTGAACAAGAGCTCCATAATGAGGCACACGCACAAACAAGAAACATAATTGAGCATGTGTTAGGGATACTCAAGTCATGGTTCCTGTGCCTGGACACATCCGATGGAGCCTTGCAGTACTCGCCAACTACATGTATCCAAATTGACATGGTATGTGTCATGCTACACAATATGATCCTGCGAAAACAGCTGCAGCAGGAACATCATGGGGCAGGGCCAAACAGCCCCCCACCATTGTCAAGGCCTGCGCAGGCATAGTGTGACTCGGAGGAGGGACAACCTGAGCCTGCCCCAGTAGGCAGAAGGAGGCATGCCCAGGCCTTGGCAAAGATGCAACTCATAGCACATACACTGACTCAGTAGTAACCCTGGAAATTACACCTCTCTCTGACTCGCACATACAATAAAAGGGATGCCTAACTTGACACTACCTGTTTCAAACATGTATAGGGAGTGTATTTTGTGCATCCAACATAGGCTGCCCTGCAGCACCACCTGAGGCATGATTGCCCTATATTAAGCAATATAAGGCAGTGTTAAGCACATTTTACCAGTATTTAGCATATTTAAGCACAATTGCGCAGAGCTGTGTGCCGTGCAATCTAGCGCAACGTCGGGCAACGTTGGGCAATGTTGGGCAACATTGGGCAAAGTCAGACAAAGTCGGTTAAACACGCTCACACCTGCTTTACTGTTTCTTAACCAGTCAGGTCTGCCCAGCTGGAAAATAAAAAGCAGTGACAGGGCTCAAACTCAGGATACTGTGCACTATAGACACAGTACTGAACCACTAAGCCATGACAGCATTTCACTGGCACAGACACAGCAGGGCAATTGCAGAGTAACGCAAACACAAACAAATGCTGTATCATGCCCTCTGAACTTCCCCCCAGGCCTGTGCAGACAGATAACAGCAGGCCAGGCAGTGTGATGTGGGTTGTGTAGGCTATGAAGACACAAACTAATAAACGTGGAATTGGAAGCTAAGTTCTGTAGTACAGTAGTATGCCTCAAGCCAGTATGATAGACAACAGTACACACTGAAATGGAGTACCTGACATAGCAGTGCAGGCCTAGCAAATGTGTATAAGTGTCAGGTGAACCCCTCATCCATTGTACACCCATAGTAACAATCAGGTGTGCCCCCTGGGTAGAAATGTGCAAATAATAGCTGTCCTCCCTGTATGTAGAAATGTTGATAAGTGTATGCAAAGCGACTCATGGAAGCCCTGCAGGCACAGCATGCTTCCTGTCGATGTACAACACAAAGGTGTGCCCTGAAGTAAAAAACAACTTGATTTTTCACACACATATAGTATATATGTCCATACTGGGCATGCTCACACACTTCAACAAATTTAGCAAATCCCAGTCAGCAACATACTGAAAGGTCATACTGGGCATGCTCACACAATTAGGCCATGTCTGAGTACAGCAGTGGGCCACACATATCTGGCAGTTGCAGTTCTCACCCCAGAAACATGTCACTATCCACCAATCCTGCCTTGCGCACACAGTGATATGAAAACAGACCCATACAATATATTGGACTCCTGTCATAATCAAACTATGTACTACAAGTACTAAACTTGTTCAGAGAAAGTGAAAATTCAAAGAAGACCAATAAATCTCCGATCAGTATCATCAATAAACAATGAGCAGTCCTAACAGTATCCAATCCATGTTCTCACAAAAATATTGTCAAAGAGTCCATAGAGATCCATGAAGCTTTATTTTGCAATGTCATAAATATCAATGTAAACACATATATGTTCCGAGTCATTGCAAACTGTAAATTAATACATGTACATGACTGACACCCCCCAACATCTTGTCAGACAGTTTCATACATATTTACCCCCTCTCACTGACAAAAGGGCCCATTATCATACATGGAGACTGTGAAAACCCAGAAATCACATATACAATGGTTAAACAGCACTTTCCAAACCTAAAAACATGGCATCTATGGGATGACATGGCTTCTGTAGCGGTGTCATATGTGAACTCCGAAACAAACAGACCCTGCACCTCAACAGTCTGTTGAGACTCACCCTCTGTACAGGATATAAAACTATTGAATGCGTTACAGCAACATTTGGCACACTCCACAAGTGTTGTTGCGCAACAAACCATAGTAACTATTGTCTTAGCCTATTAAGCCTGATCTGCAAGGCCATGGAGTCCATCATGATAGAACTCATAAACAGAGCTATTGTGAGCCTACAAACACCCAACCCTACCAATTTAGGTTTGGTCAGGGGCGGATCATGGTTCTAAACCTGCTAGACTGTTTGCAAGGCAGTCACCCAGGACATGCATCAATGAAATGAGCTACACACGTCCCACATAGACCTTGAAAAGCCCTTTTGCAACATCCCAGTCACATGTCATATCCACAAAATCAACAACCAGTGCATAAATATGTATGTCATCTGATAGATTGCCAACTGGGGCACAGATAGATCTCACAAGTTAAGAATTGTGGTCTCATGTTCAAGCTGGTAACAACCGCTGTCCCCCATGGCTCAGTCCTGGGAACCCTCCTGTCCGGTGTATACTTTTCAGAAATACAGTCAAACACATGAGGGCTATGTTTAGCAAAGTTTGTGGATGACTGCAAAAAAGTTGGCATAATTGATGTTTGGGAAACAGAGACATCCTTAAGAAGGGTCTCAGTCAGACATATGTGGTGTAAAAATTATGGCCTTGAGCTACAGTCATACAAATACCACATAGGTGCCAACACCCTAAATATGGAGGTGATAATAAGGGATCTATGGACACATGTGGATAGTCATCTCTACTTCCAGAAATATATCCACAAAGTGGTTAGAAAATCATGCTATGTGTTCCCACAAACTTCCAAGGACTTTGCATGCAGGTCAAAGGAGGTTCCCTCTACTCATCAGACCCGTCAGAGAGTACCACAACACGCTTGCGATGAATCTGACTAGGCACCCTCAGCAGCTGGAAAGACCACTGAAGTACCTCAACAAGAGGATTACTGGCCTCAAACAGTTGCTCCATGCAACCAGACTGATATTAACTCAATCGGTACTCTGTTGCATACTGTCTACTCAGGAGATCTCTGCCCAACAGACAGGTCTATGTCCAATGCAGAACTGATGTACATGCGCTATCTGACGTAAACCCAAGCTCAATGTACCACATGCTCTAGGGATTTCATCATCACAACATTAAATAGAACATGTTGGAGGGATACATGACTAACTCACAGACTTCCCTTGCTTTGGAACAGGCTCCCAACCGGCATTAAACCGAGACCCTCAGTGACACTCTTCCAGAGGAGTCAAGATGAGTGTATGTGAAACTGAACTGTCACACCATGGATCACTTCATCAGCTCTACTACACAGAGGCCTAGGGAACTAACTCCATGGGTGGTGATAGCTGCACACTCTGGACATACTAATACATGCCTTCAGGCAGATAGCCTATCACCTACCTATGTACCTCTCTCTCTCTCTCTATATATATATATATATATATATATATGTGTGTGTGTGTGTGTGTGTGTGTGTGTAGGGGGAACACAGTATAATAAGCCAAATCTGGATGGGCACAGATGTGTGTAAGAGGGTGACCATGACAGGGAGCCATCCAGGACTGTCCCACCCAGTACACATCCCAGTGGCACGAAAGACATGAGATGCACATCTCTCCCACTATACATAACAGCCACCAGTATCTGTAAGAATTACAGTGTATGTGGTCCATTTGCCTGCTGTTCAACATGACTGTACAATGAAGTACACATCTACTATCTATAGACATGTACCTGTCACATAGGTCCATAGGTATGTAGTAGACTATGTCCACAAAGGCATATATCAGCCTACGCATGTTGTGCAGCTTTCACCACACCATTGGGTAGTCTCCCAAGGCCTAGTTCTAATAGTTAGTACCCTAAGCCCCTTTCTAGTGGGGCTGCTGATGTGATGCCTGGCATGAACTGTCTCCTTCTCATCCACTCATCAAGGTTCCAATTGAAGAGTGTCAGCGAGGGGTTCTGTCTGATGTACATTGGGACTCTGTTCCACAGAAAGGCAAGTGTTTGGGATGGTACTGTATCCCACCAGCATGTTGTAATCATCGTCCTGATGAGGTTCATATCCCTGAAATGTGTAGGGCGACTCAATGTTGTTATGTGTAGATGGAGCATGTTCAACAGTCATGCATTGGACATGGTTCTGTATGTTAGGCAGAGTGTGCCTCTGAGTAGGCGGTACGCAACGAAGAACAGATGTAGTTTTACCAGTTGTGTTGCATAACACAACTGTTTGAGGCCAGTAATCCTCTTGGTGAGGTACCTACGTGTTCTCCACAGCTGCTGGATATGCTAAGTCGAGTACATCCAAAATGGTGCACTGTACTCAATGATGGGTCTGATGATGTAAGAGTAGAGTGCCAACACTACCCCTTTGGATCCTGATGCAAACCCTTTGTTGATTAGGTGGGCCACATAGGATCTCCCAATCACTTTGGCAACATGGTTGTCAAAGGAAAGATGACTATCTACTTGTGTCCCCAGATCCCTTATCACCTTGTCATTTTTAAGGGGGTAACACCCATGTGGTAGTTTGTGTGTATTTTGTTTTCAGCAAAGAGGATCACTATGCATTCCTCCATAGTGAGCTTGAGGCCATGATTCTGACACCACACATCTGGCTCATAGAGTCCCTTCTGGAGAATATGTCTGTCTTCCGGGGAATCTATTATGGCAAACACTTCACAATTTCCAGGAAACTTAGTCAACCACAACTCTCCTGTGTTGGCATGTACATTTGAGAAGTCTATACCAAACAGGAGGGACCCCAGGACTGAACCCTGGGGGACACCAGTCGTTAGCGGTGTAGAGTCTGACATGTAGCCAGCAACTCATAATGTGTGTGACCTATCTGTGAGGCAGTTTGCAATCCATCCTGTGATGTATGGATTCATGGCCAGGTTGGTGAGTTCATCTATGATACCTGACTGGGGAATGGTGTCAAAGTCCTTAGCGAGGCATAGGTAGGCTGTGTGGATCTCATTTCAATCATCAGTAGCCTGGGTAACTGTCAAAGAAATCCTCCCAGTTCAAGAGGCGTGTTCTGCATTTGAACAAGCCAAACTGTGTGTGCCCAACTGTGTGAAGGTTCCCAATCTCTGTATTTTTGACTTCCATTATGATTGGCTCCATTGCCTTGCAGAACACAATTGTCAGGCTCATAGATCATGAATGCCAAGGGGTTTTCGTGGCCCAACCCCTGTGGAGTGTGAATAACGTTGCTGTGCAACATTCTATGGGTACATATCCTGTAGAGAGCATGTAGAGAGAGGTGTAGGTATCCTTGATGAATATGGATACATCCTCACCCTATGTGCTATGATTCAGATTCTGATGCTGGAAGGTACGGAATGAGTAGTATCCTGGTAGTGCTGGTGTGCTGTCTGGTGCCTTGAACTAGGTTACCGATACTGCACAGATATCAATATTCTTCATAATGAGAGGTGCCTCGAGTGTGCGCATCTGGAGGCTGAGACTTCTGGCAATGAGTAGCATTTAGCTCACTTTGTGGTTTTTTTGTGTTGGTTAGGGAGTTTGGTTTGTCCTGCGTGACCGGTGTTCCACACCTGATGTTAGCGCCTCATTGGTCCCATCTGACCATAAGCTAATCACCCTACATATCCACATTCTGGACCCACACCCCCATTAAGGAAACCATGTTAAATAATTTCTCCAAAGCCAACATCATGCTTCTTAAGACAGAAGTGCTGAACTGCAGGACACACATGCAGATGGACAATACAGTTATGACTACTTAATCCTTCTCAATTGCACTTCATAAGCACTTACATGACTGCATGCATCGTGCTATCCCAAACAGAACCAAGACACTAACCTCCAAGAAAAGGAAGCCAATCTGGTGTTCCCCTGCCATAAACAAACTGCACAACAGAAGGAAAATACTGTTGCAAAACAGGGTAAAATCCCATGAGGGGAGGAGCTCCATGGTCCACATCAGTAAGAAGCTGTGATCCCTGATAAAATCCTCCAAAGCTAGTTATGAAAACAGAATCGAGACTGATTCTAAAGACAACCATAAAGCATTCTATAGCTATGTCAAGAATCTCAATGGCAACACTCAGATCTGCTCTGAGTTATAGTACAATGGCACTAAGTATACAGACCCAACTGATATTGCCAACATCCATGCAGATAGGATCAGTGCTAACTTTACCCCCCCCACCCATGAATGAGTACATCTCCATAACGGAAGACTGCAAAGTTGCTGTCATCACAGCTGCACAGGTAAAAAACACTCTCCAAAGCCAGTAACACAGCATCCATGGGACCAGATAACATCTCAGGCTGTGGTCTACACAAACTACAGAACGAACAGGCACCACACCTACGTACCATGTTCAGTCATAGCCTCACCTCAGGCTCTGTGCCTGCTGAATGGCACACAGTGACGGTTATCCCACTACACAAGGGGGGAGACACCATGGTCCCCAGGATCTAGTGGCCCATTAGCCTGATGAGCCTGCTCTGCAAGGCCATGGAATGTATCATCATATAACTTATAAAAAAAGACATTGGTAATCTCCAAACACTGGACCACAACCATGTTGTGTTTGTAAAAGGCAGATCATGTCTCCCAAACCTGATAGACATCATTGAAGCAGTCACCAGAACCGTAGACAAGGGTAAGGTAGTTCACACAGCCTATGTATATCTTGCCATGGCTTTCAACACCATCCCCCACTCTGGAATCATAGATAAACCCACTAAATTAGGAAAAAATCGCTATGTCACAAGATGGGATGCCAACTGGCTAACTGACAGAGCACACACTGTGAAAGTAGCAGACTCCAAGTAAGACATTAGACCAGAGACAAGTGCAGAGTCACAGGGTTCAGTCCTGGCTCCTGTCCTGGCTGGAATCTACTTCCCTGAAGTAAACTTTAACATGGACGGTCTGTGGCTAATGAAGTTTCCAGATGACTGCAAACTAGGAGCCATAATCAAAACTACTGAAGATGTGGACATCCTACAAAAGGGCCTCACTGAGACAGATGCCTGGTGTCAAAGCCATGGCTTCAAGCTCAAAAAGTGCATTGTCATCCCCTTGGTAAAAACTCTTTAGCCATGAACTACAACATAGGCGGTAGTATACTTAACACTGAAAGTGTAATTAGAGACCTTGGGTCACAAGTGGACAGTGGATACAACTGTGATAATCACATCCCCGCAGTAGTCTAGAAATCCTTCTACATGGCACACCTCATCACCAAAGGTGTCTCATGCAGGATAGAAGAGGACATTGTTCCCCTCTACTCATCGCTCACTAGATCCATAACAGACTACAATGCCCCTTTTGCTATGTACCTCACAAGACATCAGCAACAACTGGAAAGGCTGCAGACATACCTCACAAATAGCATTAGCAGCCTGAAATACATGCCATACACAGACAGTCTCAAAATGCTCCAGCTGTACTCTCTCGCATATCACCTACTCAGAGGTGATCTCTGCCTAACATACAAAGCTATGTCAAACACAGAGCTGTTGGACATGCTCCACGTAAAACACTCACAATCCCTCGGATCTTCGGCCCCAAGACCCAGAGTGAAATACAAAAGGAAGTGGTGTATCCATTTACCCTATGGATGCCCATACCTTCAGGTTAGTGTCACATCATGAGGCCTTGGAGACCATGCAAGTGCAACTAACATTGTGCAAAGCTGCTTATCAGGTTGTAGCCTGCTACAGATCATCTACCTTGTCTCAGGAACCTCACCCAGTATTCCGGAGAACAGTGGAAAATACAAATGTCCTAGCAAACACCATTATATGAGGAGAGTACAACTACCAAAACACTGACTGGGAGAATTACTCATGTACAACGTCCTTTGCCCAATGCTTCTCAGAGTTTAAAAACTCTAATGCTCTGGAACAGCTGGCTACCATGGCCACTAGAGGTGACAGCATACTGGACCTGATCATCACCAACATGGGGTACCAGTGTTCCACAACAGAGATAAACCCCTCGCTGGTAATATCAGCTTATAAAGTAATCACACTGGACATCCACATCACCCCCCCCCAACAGTCAAGGAAACCACTGTGAAGAAAGTTTCTAAAGAAAACAGCACACTTCGCAAGACCAAAGTAGAAAGTTCTAAAGCACCCTTGCTATAGGATAATGCTATACAATCTGCAGAATCATTTACAAGTGCATTATATGAGCATCTACAGGGATGCATGTATTGAGACATACCAAATAAAACCATGATGCTCTCCTCCAAATATAGGAAACCAATCTGATGGTTGTCGCACATAAATGAGCTATACAACAGAAGGAGGGAATGAACACATGATAGAGCAAACTTCACATAAGGAAAGGCATCACAGATCATTATTAGGAAGAAACAATGATTGCACATAAAATAATCCAAGGCCAGTTTCTAAAGACAAATTGCAAAGGAATGTAAGAATAACAGCCACAAAGCCTTCATTAGCCATACCAAACATTTAGGTGGAACTCTCAGAAATGCTGTCAGCTACTGCAAAATGGAAAAAAATATACACTGAACAAACTTACATTGCCCACATCCTGGGGGACAAGTTCAGTGCAACCTCCCCCCCACATCACTCCCAAAAGGGCCTGTGTCCATCCCAGAAGAATGCAGAGCACCAGACTTCATGGACATGCAGGTAGAAACAGCCCTCTCCAAACCTAAGAACACAGCAACAATGGGACTGGATGGTGTCCCAGGCTGTGACTTACACCAGCCCCAAAAGGAACTACACCCTCACCTACATTCACTGTCCAGACTCAACCTTACCACAGGCTATGTACCCAACGAATGGCATACAGCAACAGTCATCCAGCTCCACAAAGGGGGTGCCACAACAAAACCAAGAAAACATTGCCCTATAGGCCTACTCAGCCTGGTCTGCAAAGCTATGGAGCAAATTATCATGGAACCCATAAACAGAGACAATGGGGACCTCCAGACACTGGACATTACCCAACTTGGCTTTGTTAAGGGTAGATCCTGTCTCCTAAACCTAGTTGACTTATTTGAAACAGTTACCAAGGACATAGATGGAGGTGAATGTAGTCCACACAGCCCACCTGGACCTCACTAAGGCCTTTCAACACCATTCCCCACTCTGGCATCATGGACAAGCTTACCAGCTTGAACATTACCAGCTATGTCACAGGATGGGTGGCCAACTGGCTCACAGATCAAACACACATGTTCAGAGTTGCGGGTGCCATGTCTGACTCTAAACCAGTCACAAATGGCATCCCACAGGTATTGGTCCTGGGACCCCAACTGTTCAGTAGATACTGCTCAGAGGTACAGGCAAGCATGGGAGGAGTATGGCTGAACAAGTTTGCAGATGACTGATAACTGTGATCCATAATCGACTCCACGGCTGACACAGACATCCTACAGAAGGATTATACACACACAGATACCTGGTGTCAAAACATTGCCCTCAAGCAGAATGCCAAAGAATGCATAGTCATCCCCTTTGGATAAAACAAAGTACACACAAATTACCACATAGGTGGGAATCCAGTATTTATGGAGAATGTAATTATGGCCCTGGGGACACAGGTAGACAGTAAACTATCCTTTGATGATCACATTGCCAAAGTTTCTACAAATTCCTTCTATGTAGCCCACCTAATGTCACCTAATGTAACCCACTTTGTCAAGTCTGATGATGTCACCATCCTACAAATATGCCTGTGGAAAGGAGAATTCCCAGTAATGTGTATAGTGCGTCGTGTAAATGTGTACTGCTGTAGTATCATTAAGTAGTTAGGTATGGGTCTGAACTCTGCACTTGACATGTGTGTGTGTGTGTGTGTGTGTGTGTGTGTGTGTGTGTGTGTGTGTGTGTGTGTGTGTGTGTGTGTGTGTGTGTGTGTGTGTGTGTGTATCTCCTTGTAGAGGAGCAACTGTTTTGGAGACAACTACAACACTTTATATGTGGTATACCCATCTTTGTCAAGTCTGATGATGTCACCATCCTACAAATATACCTGTGGAAAGGAGAACTCCCAGTAATGTGTATAGCGTGGCATGTAAATGCGTACTGCTCTCATATCATTAAGTAAGTAGGCAGGGGTTTGAATCCTGTACTTGACAACTGTATGAGAGTGTGTGGGTGTGTGTATCTCCTTGTAAAGGAGCAACCTTTTTGGAGACAACTACAACACCTTAAAAGTAGTATACTTATCTTTGTCAAGTCTGATGATGTCACCAGCCTACAAATATACCTGTGGAAAGGAGAACTCCCAGTAATGTGTATAGGGTGTTGTGGAACTGCATACTGCTCTAGTATCATAAAGTAGTTAGGTAGGGGTTTGAATCCTGCACTCTGTGTGTGTGTGTGTTCTATGTGTGTGACACAATTGGTGACTCTGTTGTGGGTTTTTCTTTTACTACTGTATGACATATCAAATGACAGCAGTATGTGCATTGCACGTCAGGTAGCTGTGTGGCAAATTAACATAAGTACATGTGACCTCAATTATTTCAGAGGTGGGAACCCTGCTTTCTCCATGAACACATCTGTTATCTTTGCCAGAGTGTGCTGCATCTTTCCAGACCTTAGGTCACATCTGTATGCTTGTGACAATCCCAGACACTGCAGTGATCCCTGGCCTAGGTCATCTGTGTCACGCACACTCCTTACAGTTTCTATTGAATAGTGTGAGTGAGGGTTTATGCCTGAGGTATATTTCAGACCAGTTAAAATGCAGCAAGGTCTGTCAATGATGGCTATTCATTATAGGTGTACAACAACCTTTGTGGATATGCATGCAGACCCCTTATTGCTTATGTGATTCACCGAGGGATTTCAAAATACCTTTGGAAATGGGATTACCAAAGGAGAGATGATGTAACACTTGGCTGTATGTACCCATCGGTACCTGTCAACATGTTGGGGGCTACTACCTATGTGGTACTGTGGGGATACTATGTTTTGTAAAGATGGATGACCATGCTTTAGTTGCCTTATAGTTTTACAGCATGGGTTTGACAACAGGTATCTGTCCATATGATACCCTTGTGGAGGATGTGTGTGTCATCTAGAGAATGCATTATAGGCCACAGTATGCATTCCCAGACGTGGACGGACATATCCCTACTGTGTTTGCTTGTACCTAAGTGAGCTATATGGCAATCAGGAGTGGTCCCAGGAATGTGTGCAGGTGAACACCACTGGTTACTGGCATAGTATAGTTCCTGAAGGGTACAAATGTTACTGTGTGTCGTACATCTGTCTGTCAGTTGTCAAGACATCATCTAACGATTGTTTATGGTCAGGCTGTAGAGGTTATGTATACTACCAGAATGCAAACCAATGACAGATAGTAACAGTATCACCCACAGCACAGTGTCAAACCATGTCATACACACATGTGTACCCAAGTTCCAAAATGTGTGTAGTACAATGCATACTGGCCAGCAATAGAAACTATGGAGTGTTAACACTCCGTAATACAGGGCATGTCACCCTGCCCATGTGTCCACTATGCATGTACATGCAGACAGTGCACCTCCACCATATTCACAAATGTACACCCGCAAACCTGTGCTGCACACATCCCACACATACTGTCCACTCTCTAACACATGCTGCCAATACTACACACATCAGCCAAGTGGCACGTGGGCAGACAATACACTATTGGGATTAACACTAGTGTAAACAATACTCCATTGACAATCATAGCTTTAATGCATCATGGCTGCTCAGCTACACCTTCAAGGATAACATTACACTGTACTGCTGACAACGTGCTAACATTGCTAAACTGCCATAAAGTCACCCTGTGCATCAGCACCATGTTAGCCTGTTCCTGCATCAATGTTACAGATGACAGGAAGTGGCACAGGTTTCATCATATGCACAGGGTGTGTTGTTGGTTTGTCGGAGGCCTACAATGAGCCATACAATCAACATGTATGTGTGTGTGTGTGTGTGTGTGTGTGTGTGTGTGTGTGTGTGTATGGGCCAAGAGTACTGGTATGGGCCAATGTTGATGTAATGTGTGTGGGTATGTGTTAGCCCTAGGTGTCTTGTTTATATGTGTGTGTGTCTGCATGCACATAGTTCCACCATGTGGCTGCCTTATACAGGGATTTGTGGGATAGCCACAGACTGTACCTGCCAGGCTTTACAGATCACCGTCTCCCACCATGGATATGGTACCTGTGCCTGGCAGAGGTGCTACTGACAGTATCAGGTACTGAGCCAGACTGAATACTATCCTCAGAGGTAGACATATGTACACTGGACCCAGGTCCCTGCTAGGACTGTCCAGAGCCACGTGCACGTGGTCTTCTAGGACGGTCTATGGACAGCCCACCCCCAACTTTGCTGGGGCTGGTACTGGCACTATGGGAGCAGCTGTGACTTGAGGGACGTCTGCGGCGACTTCCAGCTGCTGATGTTGCTGGCATACATCCACATCGACGTCTCACCTGTCCCACACTGTCCTGACACATGGACATGACATTGTGGAGGACATCTAATGTCTCACTACAATGTCTATCCATGACCTCAGTGTAATTATGGATGGCACCTGCTAGGTCATGGATACTGTCATTTAAAGCAGTATTATGTGCCCTCTTTGCCCTTAGTCCCTGTCTGGTGTACCATTCCATACATGCCTGTGCCTCCATGACAGCCTGGAACATGCGTGAGGATGTAAGACCTGTGGCACGTCTGCCAGGGGCATAATGACCAGCAGTGCTCCGATGAGAACCCATTGACATCTGCCTGTGTGGTACCATTCCAGACCTCTGGGTATGGCTGCTGTGTATGGATGCATGTGCCATAGGTACCACACTATCCTGGCCATTGCTGACTGTATACTGTCCCTCAGCTAAGGGCACTGGTGATGAGGGATGTATTGGCAGTATGACTGTGTGCATGGATGGGGTGGACAGCTGTGTACTGTCGATTGGTGGCCCAACGACAGACCCTGGCAAACATGCCTGTGCCTCAACACATCTATCCTCATTATCACTATTTGAGCCAGTGACATCAGGTTCCCTGCTGCAGTGAACCAGCCCAACCTCAGCCCCTGTGAGAGGAAGACAGGAAGCACACTTTACAACCTGTACATGATGTCAGAACAAATGCACACATGCACACATGAACACATTCACACATGCACACATGAACACATGCACACATGCACACATGAACATATGCAGACATGAACACATGTACACATGCACACATGCACACATTCACACATGCACACATGCACACAAATACACTCCTCACTAAAGCAGAGAGACACACACACACACCACCAGCAATCCAGAACATACCCAATAGAGGTTGATGGTGGGGTACAGTATCACAAGACTAACAGTCATATCACATGTGTCGGCATGCAGAACATGTGTTGCTCAACAGCATGCAGTGAGAGTGTAGACAGTCCATGTTAATAACAGTATACATGGCTTTGATGCATGTGTGTTGTTGTTCAGTGATTGTCCTCACCCTGGAATGCAATGTGTACATAGACACAACATTGCTGTGCAAGTATTACAAGCTCTGCAATGTGCTGTGCACCATCACTCACAGGTATACATACCATGGCTGGATGTTTATCTATGTGTCACATAGATATCTGTTACTGATTAGAGCATCTGTATCTTTAGCAGATAATTGTGGACACCGGTGTAGCTCATGCATGCTATGTATATACACAGGATGAGTGGTGCGTGTATACCTGATGGAATACCATTGCTCAACATAGCCATTGTACAGTAGTTATGGTGAGTGTAGAACATATTGTGGACATGCCAGTTCCAGCCATGACATGGCATGCTACAACACAACTGCAACATTGAACATCACACATACCCAATGTGTGTCATGTGACCTATACACTCAATAGCATTACAGGACATATATGTGTCACTTGGTGCGAATGGTGATTGCTATGCATATTGTGTATAGGTGTATAAATTTGCACAACATTGACGTGTATAGAAATGAATGCTATGTGTAGTACTGTGGTTACTGTAACTGGATGGCGTGTTGTATCATGAGCCATCATCATGCAGCATCATGTGGTCACTCAAGGCTACTTATGTGTGCCAGACCGGCACCTATCATGCTGTACCTGAACCGCAGTACCGTGGCTACATTCACCATTTCACAGCCAGTTGTTACATGTGTTTGTAAGGTGCCCAGTAGGGAGCATTGCCTAACATGGATGTGTTGCGGGTTGGAGAGTGTCGCACTGCCCCATGAAAGGCCTCTACCCCTCAGGTATATCATGTGTGCTGTGTGGATGACATTTGGGATACCGGAGTGTGACCTTACAGCGTGTGCCTGAATATGCCATGTGTAGCATATTAACATGTACTGCGTATGACGGAGTTGTGTATATCATGTGCATGTGTATCGACTGCCTATCCAATGTCCACTATAGTGTTGCCACAATTATTTGGGATGCTCTGTGTATTGCATGTGTTTGAGGCAGCCACTCACATTACTGAGATGTGCATAGTCTCACAGTAAACATGCACAGCATGCATTGCATAGGTGTGTTACATGTGTACATGGCCTACACCTCACCTATGACATGCACATTTTATTAGCAATATCAAATGTAGAACACACTCACCAGCATGGGTCTGCTGCCTTGCTGTCACACCAGAGGGACCTACAAGGATATGAAACAGTTTGTCAGTGGCAACAACTGTGGCATTGCTACTGTGGGTTTGCAATCTTACAGTAGCACAACGGTTGACAGTCACAGGCCTACACATCATGTTCCAAATTATCAGTATTGAACAACACCAGGCTCCACATCTTCTAACTACACAGTACACATCTCACATATGCATGACCTAACAATAGAGGTAACAGTAGTCTACAGATATGCCATCTTACCTGCATGCTCCATGTGAACTTCCTGGGGGGCTCCAGCCTCTATGATGATGCATGTGTGCTGTTCTTGTTGTTGGCCGGGAGCCCGCAGACTCAGGAGCAGCTCCTCCACTCTGGTGAGGGGGGGATGGGTGGCAACCCCACCACCTGTGGCAAGCTGTTGCCTACGGACATCAGACGCATGCTGCCGGACATGTCTAAGTAAATCACTGCAGTGATGTCGTACCTGCTCATAAGTCCGGTTATGCATGCCTATCTCATTTATCCTACGGACAACATCTTGCCACAGCGCAGTCCGCTCATGCTGGTCATGGCTGGTTCTTGAAAAGAGCAGGGTGTACTGTTGGATAAGACAGTTGGTTAGTATCTCATCCTCTGCACGACTATAGGCAGGATTGCAATGGCAGGACATGACCCTGGAAGAAAATAAAACAATATGTGTGAGCAAGTCATGTGGCACACTTAACATTCTACAGTACAGATATCACTGAACTGCCATAAATAGCAAACAATTGTCTGTCAGAGGATACACACTTTCAATACCACACATCAGTGCTCAACCCACAACTGCCTGACACTGCCTGACACACAGTTTATATTAAAACATTTCCTGCACAGCAACGAAGATAGACCACTATGTAAGACTATGCAACAGTACATGGCACACTGTATGCGACACAATGCACCACCTAGCCACAGGAGGTATATATCCAGCTAATGCATAACGAAATATGTAATCCATTGCAATGATTGTAAAGTCCAGTTACAGTATTACCAGTATACCACACTAGTTGTTGATGGAAAAACCCTGCCTACAATATGTGCACATACATGAATATAGGAGGCATACTGCTGTACTAGACTATACATGTTGCTAGATACCCACTTATATCCTGTAACACACATATGACCAGGGCATGTTACAGGCATACCCACACACACACATCAGACATACATACAGGACACAGAGGTATGGCAACCTAGATGAGCTTTACATGTGTACCATACAGTACTGTGTTTCAGTACTTACAAACCCTTATGCCTGAGGTATGTAATCTGTGAGGACTACAGGGAACACACAAAACAGTGTTTCCAAGCAATGTGTACATACACCATACTGCGCTGTTTAGGCCTACAGCTTCAAGTAGTACTACAGTTCATACAGGGGTTTGATTCACCAGCAGTACCAATCAATGAGCATACATGTACTGCTTTATCCTCCAATGGCGCACCCCAGTTAACACAAAGGGACTACGTCAGACCGTATGCCATACTGCTTTTTCTGGCTAGCAATAGCATACACATCTTTTGCTGGGATCAGAGATAGGACACATAATACCATGACAGAAACAGTTTCCCACTAAGCTATCCAACATATACACAACTGTGACACATTCATCAACACATTCACCATCACACTCAGTCAACCTCACATAGCAATTATTGCAACAGGTACATGTGGGTGTGTATTGGTTCATAGGTAGGCTGTGGGCTATTGGCCATAGCACCTATAGAAGCCTAGCCAGACGGTACCCTGGCCTTTGACACCCAACTAATTTAGTTTCATGTGTCCCTGTCAAGCAGAGCCACAGAGGTGATTCCCAGGGTGTATTTCCTATCTCCCATCCAATCATCAAGACTGTTCATGATGAGTACTACTGAGGAGCTTTGTTTGCAATTGATAGGTAGTTTGTTCCAGTCTATGGGATGTCTCTGAAATAGGCATCTATCCCTCAGGCATGTTCTGTCTATTGAGTTGACAAGGTTTAGGTCAATAGAGCATGTAGCTCGTAGGCATAGTGATCTGTTTACGTGGAGCATGTCCAACAGCTCTGGGTTTGACATAGCTTTGTATGTTAGGCAGAGGTCACCTCTGGGTTGCCGGTATGCAACACAGTCTAGCTGTGGTTTTGTGAGACGGTCTGCATAGAGCAACTGTTTGAGGACAGTATTACTCTTTGTGAGGTATGTCTGTGGCCTTTCCAGTTGCTGTAGATGTCTTATGAGGTACATACCAGAAGGGGCTTTGTACTCTATAATGGGTATTGTGAGTGATGAGTAGAGGGGAACACTGACCTCTTTTTCCCTGTATGACACAGCTTTTGTGATGAGGTGTGCCATTTATACAGATTACATGACTAGTGTGGCACTGTGATTATCAAGGGTGAGACTACGGTCCACCTGTGTCCCATGGTCTCTTATCACACTTTTGATGTTAAGTTGACTACCACCTATGTGGTAGTTCATGGGTACAGAGTTTTTAGCAAAAGGGATGTGAATGAATTTCAGACATTGAGCTTGAGGCCATGGCTTTGTCACTAGGCATCTGTCGCAGCAGTATATATGACTCAGTCTGTCCCTCTATCTATCTATATATGTATATATATATATATCTCTCTCTCTCTCTATATATATATATATATGTATATATATATATATATATATATATATATATATATATATATATATATATATATATATATATATATATATATACACACACATACATATAAACATCCATTGGTGTACATATAGATATACATATAGGCACATATACAGTCCACCTTTCATGGTGGGAATATCAATTATGCAAAGTATGTGAGGTATACAGTTATATAATGATATTGCACAGTCTTGTGCGAAATGCATTGAAGGTGTTCTCAGCCCATGTGGCTTTAGCAGGCCTCACTGCCTGCAACACTGCAAACATAACATATCACACCCACAGTGTTTAACCACCACATGTCATATACCAGCAAACAGCCATTGTCCACACTACTGTACAGAACACAGATGACATGGTTCAGATATTTGACATTTTATGCTGAGCTACATATATCACAGTTATGTCCCACTGCACACAGCTACACACTTTCTCCATGGCAGTAGTTATGCAGGGCATCTGTGCATAGATACGTACTGCTGCCAGTTATTGATGTTTCAAAGTATGTAGAGTAGTCTTCAAATACATCTACTACATGCCAGTAAATACATATCTGTTACATACCTTTCCTTTGTATGTGTTTGTAGTTTTCAGTTTGCTGTATCTTTGTTTTTATTTTAATAAGTTTTTCTTTTTTTTTTTCCCCCCCCACTGGTGTGGGTGGGGGTGTGCATCTCTCTCACTATCTCTCTCTCTCTGTCTCTCTCTCTCTCTCTCTCTCTCTCTCTCAGCATCTGCAATGGGATGATTGCATGTGTGGCCAGCAAGTACAGCCTGCTTTTATTGGTATCTGCACATGTGCATGTGATGGCCTCTGCACCAATTGGTGGCCACCATTTGGTAATTGCATGCAGCCTACTGTGTGGTAATTGCAGTACTCACTGTCATAGCAACCCAATACTATAAATTGCTATGTCAGGTAGGCATAGCCTTTTCAGCTTTCCAAAGTGGGGCCCATTCTTGTTTGCTGTGGATACCATTGTGTAAGTCAGAAGGTTGGTATACTTCTTATATCTGAAGCTAGTGGTGTAGCCAGTGATTTAAATGTTGTACTCAGACCTGAATGTTGCCACTTCCACTACACAGTTGTCAGTGTAGAATTGTACTCACACCTACAAATGCTAACGCAAGATACATGGGTGTATGTAGTTTCTTTTCTACTTATACAATTAACTGCCATACAAAAGTAGTTATTGAGATGTATTCATTTGGCACATGAACTGTTTGTGAACTGCTATACTGTGAATATTCATTTACCCACTTTTGAACAGTTTCTGCTTTTTTAGTGTTGACATTAGCACAGGCTGCTCAAGAAAACTGGACAAATTTCAATACTGAGTATGCCTACCTACATCCTTGGTAGACCCTGAACACACAGGTTTATTGTACATTTGGGTAGGGGTGTAGAAGGGCAGAGAGCATTATGTATTAATGTGTGAACTTTATCTTGCTGGACTTAAAGGGTTGCTGTGTACCTGTTAGTTTACCAAGGCAAGTAGTCTATCTGTGTAGCTCCCAAATGTGGACCTATCCAGATGGTAGCCAGAGGTTAACCTGTTATTCTTTGTCTGTGCACCACACCGGTCTTTTCAGCACTGGAACAATGGCATTGTCACAGTTGGTTGCTACCAGTACATGGCTACATCCCTTGGTATTTCACTGTTGTACTCCTACACAAGGGTATGCTTCTGGAACTCCTTCCAAAGCTATTTGCACAGTGTGTAACAGCAGAATAGCTGATATGCCTGTGTGTTTCTGCCTCTGCCAAGCCTCTCAAACACTCAGGTACATATTTGAACAGACTCAGGGTAAAGTAGGTAGAAGTGAGGTACACCTTTACAATATTAGAGACATTAAGTTGGGACTTTGAGAGAACCAGAGCATATGGATTAATACACATTTCCTGAAGTACAAGCGGTGTCCAACTCTTACTTATTATCATTATTCATTAAGTGTAATTCACCACCTTTCTGCCCAACGTGGCCAACTCTTACTTATTATCATTATTCATTAAGTGTAATTCACCACCTTTCTGCCCAACATGTCCAACTCTTACTTATTATCATTATTCATTAAGTGTAATTCACCACCTTTCTGCCCAACGTGTCCAACTCTTACTTATTATCATTATTCATTAAGTGTAATTCACCACCTTTCTGCCCAACGTGTCCAACTCTTACTTATTATCATTATTCATTAAGTGTAATTCACCACCTTTCTGCCCAACGTGTCCAACTCTTACTTATTATCATTATTCATTAAGTGTAATTCACCACCTTTCTGCCCAACGTGTCCAACTCTTACTTATTATCATTATTCATTAAGTGTAATTCACCACCTTTCTGCCTAACGTCAGTAGCTTTCAGAGGGATTCAGAGGGACACAGCTAAAACCTGTCTCAAAATCAGGGACATGCCTGAAAATTACTCACAGTTGGGAAGTATTCCCTCTGCCCTAATCAGATATGCTAGTGTTTGTCCTGCTATGATACTGTGTGGGGGTTGTAAAGTGCTGCTGTAACATTATTTCTGCTAGAATGGCTGGTTCTCTTTTCACAGTCATGTAACGCAATTCCACAAGAACTGCTGATAAGGATCCACAGAACAGGATTTGTGTTATGGCATTCCTATTTGTCCTTTATATTCACTCATTCTGATGCATGTTATATTGATTTCAGCACCAATTTGTTGTTTGTTTTCCATGGCTCAGTGGTACTTCATGCAGTTTAGTGTGTACAAGGTCCGGGGTTCGGGACTGACAGAGGTGTTTTATTTTGCTGCTGAGCAGAACAGGGGCCCTGACAGACAGAGTGACTAAGGCACTTTTAAGCAGTTGTAAGCAGGTTTGCATGGGTTTGCGCGATGCTTAGCTAAGCGCACACAAGCGCACACAGGCGCACACTCACACAAACCCGCTAACTACTGTTTAAAAGTGCTTACTCACGCTAACCCCTGCGCTCATTTCTTTGAAAGAAAATAAAATGGGGAGATAGGAAAGTGGTGAAAAAGGGGTACAAAGAGGGGAAGACAGTATGGAATACAGCTCAGGATATGCAGGATGGGTGTAGGGAAGGCCCATAACTGCCTATTTCTTTAACAGCAACAGCTGTGCATATGCAATAAATTTGGAGGGAAATATGAAACCTTCAACCCCTGTGAGAGGGGTGAGGACAACAAAGTATGTTGTACTGCCAATTAGATATCAGTTTATGTGTCCAGCAGACATGTGTGCAAAATGGGCAGCTATGTATGGGGCATAATTTTTTTTGGTAGCAGAATGCCTTTTTTTTTTCAGGTGAGAGTGGAATGTGGGGTAGGGGAAGTAGGTATATTTGGGAAGGTAGGTTGGGGAGGTAAACAGACAAGACAAATAAGATGCATACAGGGGCGGAATATGACACATGTGGTGGGTGAACACCATTGACGGGGAAGGATGTTTGGAAATCGCAAGCCCATGAGCCCACAGATGGCAACAGTGGAACTGAGATCCCCACCCATGGGCAATCGCCACTGCACCTTCACAGCCCAGAGGGTGGCTGTGCTGGGGGCTGTGTTGGAGGGGCAGGTTCACCCGTGAGTCATGCCACTCATGCCTCAAGCTGGCATAGGGGATCAGCGACAGAACGCTCGATCTCCCTACACACCACAGCCCGGACCGTTCGGAGGGTGATAGGTGGCCCTCCTCTGCCCACACTTCAATGGGGGGGTGAACCCCATCCCCTGCAGTGCTTCCACCTGAAGGTGGCACAGGGCCAATGGAGGAGGAGGTCCAAGGCTGGGCACTGGACCTGCTGGTGCCAGGTGCCATCGCCAGCTGAGGTGGGACAGGTGAGCCACTGGGACCGGCCTTCCCATACGTTCTATGTCTAGGAGGATTTAATGAAAATATGGGTTAGTAACAGTCAACAGCATTCCCAATTAGTTATAACAGCATGCAGAAGTGTTCCCATTAACCCAACACACCAGAGTTCCAACAGTTAAACAGTAAGCATGACACATGCATATATGGGACAACAGTGGACATTATAACAGCATGCAGGTTTAATTGATGGCAACAGGCCACCAATATTGTGGTATTTGAACAGGGCACATGCATCAAAATAAATACAGATATTTATAACTAATAGGACATATGTCCCAACAAATGTTTTGAGATTAGACATACCCATTGAGGTGTGGAATTGTATTTTTATGCACATACAGTAGGGTGGAAAATGATAGCTCCATTAACAACTTATATAGCCTTATAGTTTACACTACATTCCTATTGACTGCAGTTATATGACCCCTACATGTATTATCACACTACACATTTGTCCTTAGATCGTGAAATGGGTTTTGCTAGATCTTTATATACATGGGCTGTATCTGACATACAAACTGTCTGGGATGCAGATGTTACTGCTACATATTTCGTGAGTTGCTCAGACACAGTACTGCTGAGATGGTACACTGACAGCTCTACTTTCATATACTTATCTAGATATGTGTAGGTGAAATTATCAGTTATATGTTAACAGCTCCCTACATTTCTGCCAGCACTATGACATTTTTGGGGAACACAATACCAAGCTACTTATGTGCCAGATTAACCTGTACATGCTGGGCATGAACCAACAGTTAAGGACTGTGAATATGCTTAAAAGCTACTGGCATTCCCTTCATCCACTTTATATGGGCCTACCCAACTGTGTGTTAACAGCACTTAATACAACAGTACTATTTCTATAATGCAAGACTACAACAACACATAAAAGAAAATGACACAGACACACTCCAGGAATTATACCTTTATTAAAGACTTAAAAGACTTTTCTAGAGGCTCTGTCATTTATTTTATATGACAGTACATGCATAATCATTATTAGAGAATTATTATACCTTTATTTATTGTGTTTAAACACATTTTTCAGACTCTCTCATTTATTTTACACAACAGTACAAGCAGAATAATTACTAACCTGCCTGGTGGTGCAGCCTTAGCAGCCTATCTGCATAGGCTTGCTGATTCGCAGCACAGACACCTGCAGCTGTGAAGTAAATTAAGTGATATTGAAACATGCCTATCCATAGTATACACTAGATTAGCAATTCTTACATGCTTAATTCCATGGCTACTTACTCAGTAGTGGGGCATTTGGCATCCCACGGGCCTCCTGGTTCCACTGGTCCAGTTGATCCACCTTGCGTCTTCTCAGGTCTGCATGGTAGTGTCTGACCTGCTCACCAGTCCAAGGGATGCCTGTGGCACTGGTGAGTTCATGAGCTAGACCATCCCAGGCTTCCGCTTTGTATTGCGTGCCCTGGTACTGGCCCCGCAGGAGTCTATCCTCATGATGGTGGACAAGGAGCCACACCATAACTTTTGACTCCTCAATGCCCCAACGTTGCACTCGAAAATGAGAGCCCTCTCCAGCACCGGTCATTGCTGCCTGCAGATGGGAGCTACAACCAGTTATGGATAGTATTCCCACCTATGGAGCTTAAATATGCATCATTTCCCACACTTCTTGGTGATTGGCTAGTTTTGAAAAAACGCAGCTGATGGTACACCTGCTTAGCGATGGGTAAACTTACATTGATATGTATATGTGTGTTGAAAGTGCATACTTATGTAAAGATGTCATGGCTTAGTGGTTCAGTACTGTGATTATGGTGCACAGTATCCCGGGTTCGAGGCCTGTCATTGCTTTTTATTTCACTACTGGCCAGACCGGCTAGGAGGTGTGGCTATGTTTTACCGACTTTGCTCGACTTTGCCCGACATTGCTCTACGCTGCTCTGTGTTGCTCTACGTTGCTCTACGTTGCTCTACATTACCCAATGCTGCTATGCGTTGCTCTACATTGCCCGACATTGCACTGGTTAGCGCGGTGCGCAGTTATGCGCACACATGTTTTGTTTGTGCTAGTTGGAGCGATGCACAGCTCTGCGCAAAGTTATTGCGCTAGTTAAAGTGCTGCTAAGCTATGAGCAATTATACTGCAATGTGCTTAATAGTGGTAAACTTTGCTTAGCAGTGCTTCACTTTGCTTCAGATACATTACTTCTGCATTCATCAGTATGCATTACTATTTCACTTTCTTATACATATATACAATTCGTTCACTACTACATAGGCCATTTCAATGCTTTTTGCTAAAATTTCATTGGTAAATGGAAGGAATTCTTTGCATATATGGATTTGCAGTAGAAAATAAAAAGGGGTGTGGTGGGACTCAAACCAGGAATGCCTACTCTTAGTGTGAGGGTTCTACCATTACGCTATTGCTATTTTGCTTAATTTGCATATGAGTTTCTTATTATCCTCTTCAATGTCTTACTGCTAACTGTAGCTAAGCAATGGGCAAACATGCACAAACACACGCAAATACTGGCAGCTACATCGGGAATGCTAAAAAAAATAAAAGCTTTATATTTTATTATTGTACTGGGGTTTAGAATGTGGGGGAGTGTAGTGTTGTGTATGTACATGTTTGAGCAGACTCGCTCATGTCTGTTGACATTTCCCTATTGTGATACTTGCAGGGGCATGGATTTTTGGACTGCTCGGCAGTCCGACACGCCCCCTACACTCGTGCATGTTCCGTGTTAGCCTTGGTGTTGAGGCAGCGCGCCCTCATTAATATGCATGGTGTGCTGCCGTCTTATTCTTACACTGGCATTTCCGTGTAAGCCTCCTCTACTCTTACATGGAGGATTTGTGAATCCTGGGGAAAGTCTTTGCATTCATATATTTGTTTACTCCACACAAGCCTGGTTTTAATAGCACTTCGTTTTTCATTATCTAAAATTTTCCAAGGATAGATATAACATTCCCTCATTACATGTTCATACCATTTTTCCTGTCTTTTTCTACATTTTCCATTTTTAATTTACCTAATAATATCTTATTTTGATCATTTTAACCTCATTAATAGTAACAGTCATGCGTCTTTTCCCATGTCTAAGGTTTCTCCAAACTTCTTCATATTTATGGTTCATTATATCATTCACTGTATTTCTGCTTTCTTCTTTTAATAATTTCAGTACTTTATACAGATTAAATGAAACCATGTGAACTATCAGGTTTACTAATCATACTCCCTCTTTTTCTTGCACATACAAGATTCCTCTTCATACTAGGTTCAGTCTCGATCCCCATATAAATGAGAATATGGTCAATAAGAATTCTTTTTCATATTTCACCAGAATCATATGTGTACCTGCTAAGTAGGCAGTCTTAACTAATAAGATAGACTTTATTAAATAAACCTTTTTCTTATATTATAATCTATACATCTTCCAAAATATACACATTTCTCTTAATTTTTGTAACAGTCTCTCCCATTGTGTCTCCTTTTTAATATTGTTCCGAAATGTTATTCCTAATATTTCCACTTCTTCTTTGTTAAACTTTTATGACCTTCTATCTCATCTAATGATCCAAATCCTTTACTTTTGTCCTTGCTTATACACAAACCTAATATTTTTTTAAGTATATGTTTAATTTCTTAATTCCTATTTCTATCCATTTGTTATCTTTAGTAATTAAAAGTATATTATCTGTGTAAGTAAGGCTCACTTTTACAAAAATACTCTTTACCATCCCATATTTTGTATTTCCATATTTCTATTCATTGCACCTACAATCACATTCATTACTAACATGAATAAAGTACTACTTGCTTGGAGCCTTGTCTTATGCCACATTCTAATCTTATTTCTTTACTTAACCATCCATTTAATTTTGTTTTATATAATATTATTTTCATAATATTATCCTCATATACATATCTAATGACTTTTATTATTTTGTCACTTACATTATAATCCTTTAATATACTCCATAATTTATAATATTTTATTCTGTCAAAAGCATTGTTTACATCTCCAGGCAATATTTTGGCTTCCACATTTTATGTATAATATCATCTATTACTTTTCTTAACACCCATAATGAATTTTGACTTCCTTTTCCTTTTTTCCCTAAAATCATAGGTCCCGTTATTCTATCCATACCTTTAGCTACTCTCATAAATATTTTATAATCCATATTATTTAATACTACTGGTCTCCAATTCCTAATAATCTCTTTCTTCCCTTTTTCCATATAAAGTTCATAGCTCCTACACAAATCTCTTTTTCATTTATCCCTTCTTCTAACCATTCATTTAGAACTTTTACAAAACATAACTTCTGCCAATTTTTCACAGTTTAATACATATGATACTCAGCTCCATCCAGGACCATTGCCTTTTCCTTATCCAAGTCTTTCAAAACTTCATCAGGTTCGCCTGTACTTATACTTCTTTCCATAATCTCATTCTCATTTTTACTTAGCGTACTTACTTACTTACATATTTGTTTCTCTTTTATTACTTTCTTCTTAAATGCATTTTATATACTTTTCTATTACAAGTATATCTTTTTGTGTATTTACCTTTTTTCATTGTTTTCCTATTCTCTTATTACGCTCTCATTTTCTTTCACCATTTTGTTCAAATATGGAGCTACTTCTTTTTTCCCTTGTAAAAAGTATCCCTGCTTATATAACATTTTCTTAATTTTGATTCTTTTCATAATTTTCTTTCTCCTTTTCACCTAAGTTTCTATTATCTCTAAGTATTTCTTTGAATACTGTTTCACTTAACATCCTACATTTTTGCTTTTTTTTATTTCTTTTCCTCATTTGACATTCTAAAAAAAACTTTTTATATTTCCCTTCGAAACATATCCACCAATTGGTACAATTCTTATAGAATATTCTCATTTTTATATGGTCTTTCCATAATAGATCAAATACTTTTCTCCCGTCATCATTTATAACCATTTCATTCAATAATTTAGTTCCTTTACCTATCTTTATGTATCCTTCTTTTTTTTTTATTTATATCCATATGGCCAAATGATCTGAAAAACTCTTTTGTACCTTTCTTTATGACTCTCAAAATATCAGATAATATAAAGTAATCAACATCTGCCTTAATTTCACTTATTTTATATGTTATATATATATATATATGTATATATATATATATATATATATATATATATATATATATATATATTCATTTCATAATCTCGAAATACTGAAATCTCAAATTTCAGTATCTCAAGACCATGGAGCCGAAAATCCATAAACTCAAAACCCCAGAAGCGCGAAACTTTCACAACTTCTAAACTAAACATACCGCAGACACAAACACAACCATAGACCTCCCTTCATATACACAAACCCCTACCCTACATAAAAAAAAGCCCCCCTGCACTGCATCCCCCATGTGGGGGGCTGCGCCCCCCACACACCCCCTACTTAAATATACTAACTCCGAGGTCGCACTACACAGAAAAACACACAAAAACACCACCACACAAGCTACATTCCCCTCACACACATACATCACACTAACAAAACACACAGACACACAAAAGCCCCTACCCAAAACCCATAAAAAACAAACACTTACCTACATCTCCAACCACACACTCACACACTGCAACACCAGAACCTCTAATTCAAAATCTCTGAACTTAGGGATTTTGAATTCCGTGCTTCTGGGGTTTCGGTATTCTGCACTTTTGCCCTTCTGGTCTCGGGCTACTGAAATTCAGGATTTCAGTAGTTTGAGATTCTGAAGGGAACCCATACACACACATATGTATATATATATATATATATATATATATATATATATATATATATATATGTGTGTGTGTGTGTGTGTGCGCATGTATATCTATAGCTTTCCACTTTTTATAATTTCATATATCATTTTAACATTATTCCCTTCTTTTTTTTCTTGCTTTTGACACTGTTTCTCACTCTAAACTTCTAGCTAAACCTCCCAACCTCCAGTTCTCTACCTCCTCATTAAACTGGTACTCAAGTTACCTCACCAATACACAACAATCCATTCACTGACAAACTCTCTTCTCCCCTTTCCAAACTATCAACACTGGTGTACCACAAGGATCTATCTTAAGCCCCCTCTTGTTCACTATTTTCACTAATAATCTACATTCTGCCCATAACCTCTCAACTCTCATTCAATATGCTGATGATTCTACTCTTATCACAAATACACATCTCTGATCTCTTATCTCTAACTCAGAACTCATTTTCTTCAGTTGAAACATAGCTCTTTGACAATCAACTCTTACTTAATCCTAAAAAACTAAACTCCTTCCCTTCCTTCCTAAAAAAATGGCACATCACAAATCCTCCTTTTCCATCATCTCCCTCAACAATACTATCATTAAAACCCCATACCAAACTACTAGGCATCATTATTGATGATGAATTAAAACATGACATGCACATCCAACATTGTATAAAGAAAACACACCAGAAACTTGGTCTACTGTATCATACTCAAAACGTCCTTACGCCTTCCTCCAAAATATCCCTAGCCCGGTCTCTTCTATTACCTTGTCTTATTCTTACAAATACCCAAACTACTCTACTCTCCAAACTTGAACAAACATACAATAAAATTGCCAGATTTGCCATTAGCCTCCCTTATAATTCCCATCACTGTCTCACCCTTAAAGCACTCCAGTGGCTCGAATTCTCTAACCAACTATTACCTCAGCAATTATACATTACCCATTCCATCCTGCATGACCCCTCTTCCTGCCCCTCCATCTCTAACCTTGTATCTTATTATAACCCTCGTCATCACCTTCGCACAACCGACAAAGTCCTCCTTGATATCTGCAAACCTAACAAGAATATTGGAAAATCCCTCTGTAAGTTCTCTGTAGCCCATGCCTGGAACACACTTCCCTTAATATAAGACCACTCTCTCAAAAATACCTGTTTAAACATGAACTTAAACACTGTCTACTAAAGACTTGGTTCTGTTCGTGTCTAACCCCCACATAACTTTATCATTCATCTTTTACTCATCTAATCTATATCACCCTCTTTCTTTCTCCTCTTCTCTCTGTTTTGTAGTTCTATATCTTTTTTTCTGGATTTAATATTCAAACTATAGGGTGGCCACAGTGGTGCAGCGGTTAGCATTGTTGCCTCATGGCAAGAGGCTCTCCGGTTCGATCATCGGCTCGGGTGCCTTCTGTGTGGAGTCTGCATGTCCTCCCTGTGGTCAAGTGGATTTCCTCTGAGTGCTCCAGTTTCCTCCCACATCCCAATGACATGCTGTAGGTGGATTGGACACTCTAAATTGGCCCTAGGCGTGTGTGTGTGTGTGTGTGTGTGTGTGTGTGTGTGTGTGTGTGTGTGTGTGTGTGTGTGTGTGCGTGCCTTCTGTCAAAGTTTGGGTACTGGGCTGGCAACTTGACACTGTAAAACTCCACTGCCAATCATGAGTGGACAGATGATCCTCTGTGGTGACCCCTAACCGGAAAAAGCCGAAAGAAGAAGAAGAAGAATATTCAAAGTATAGTCCAGGATTTAAAACATAATAATTGTATCAGCACCATGTCTCTTATTATCAAATACATTGTGTACCACATTTATCTATTTATTTATTTGCATTTGTTTACTGGGAAGGTCCACTGGGCTAAAAAGTACACATTTTCAGGGGAGGTCCGGGGAGAAAAGCTCCACAGTGATTTATACAATACATTTGAATAACAACTCAATTGGCTACAACAAGTTTCGCAGTATTCAAAGCTTTAACAAAGTTTTAAACAGTATTAAAAGTCTTTTTACAGTAAGAAGGCAATGCAATTATACTTATTATGTACCAATTCTGTAATCTTATTGTTACTTTTATTTTTATCTCATCTACAGTTTGTAATGATGTTAACGGTTGTTAATATTCCTCATGTTATATCTTCTGTACAACTCTTCATTTTTGTTATGGTTCTAATTTTTGCAAGATTGTGAACTAACTGGAGCTTTTCTCCTCAGGTATCCACTGAAAATGGGGCTTTGGCTCAGCTGGACTAACCCGATTAACAAATGTCAAATCAATAAATAAAAATTAAAATACATTTTTTTCCTTTTCCTTAAATCACAATTAAAGTCTCCCGCCAATACTATTTCTATGTTTACCCCTACATAATTCAAAATTTTTTTAAACATGTCTTCTCTTCCTTTTTTATAACATATCCATATATAGAGATAATTCTATATACATCCTTGTTATGTCTTTTATATAATATTATTATTCTACCTAACTGTACTATAGTATAATCTAAGAGTTAATAATTTCATTACATAATACAGCAATTCCTGAACATGTGTCTCTTCCCATGTTCCATAATATATTCCCACCCGTATTATTTTGATTTGTTTTCTTTCATCTTCTGCTAGAATTCTTGTATCTTCTAGAATTATTAAATACATGTGCTGTAGCATGCACCATTCCAGTGCTCCTAATTGTCTTTTAATATTTTTGACAATGTTAAAATTTATTTATAAGACCCACAGGTTCTTTTGAATTTCATATTTTTTATCTTAACCCTTAAAGACCCTCAGGTTCTTTTGATTTTCATATTTTATTTTATTTTATTTATTTATTTATTTATTTACATTTTTTAATCGGGAGTGTCCGACTGGACGTAGGTCCATTTTCAGTGGAGGCCCGGGGAGAAAAGCTCCCCAGTTAAAATAAACAGACAGTAGTTACATTGGATTACATAGCAATTAACAATTTAACATAGCAATTACTTACAACATATTTACAGATGGAGAACATAGTACATCAGTAGACAACTAGAATCTTTATCTGTGAAGTACATAACAGACATTAACAAATGTTGCAATAAGAAATTCCTACTGTATAATAAGTACTAGGCTTATGAGCATCTGAGCTTGCTATAATCAAGGTAGTTAGTGGAGTGAAAAGAAAGGTAGTGGTTGGACAGGGTGGGTGATATTAGAGTAGGAGTTGCAAGGGCATAGCCACCATGTGAGCTTTTAGTAAAGTTTTAAAGTGGGTGCATGATGGTATGGAGGTAATTGTGGGTGGGAGGGAGTTCCATAATTTGGCTATGGTGCAAGAGAATGGTGCTTCACCAGCAGAGTTATTGGCTTTAGTGATTTGCAAGTGACTTTTGTTGCTGGATCTTAGTGGTCTGGTGGTGCGATAGGGTTGGAGTAGATTCTGGAGGGATGGGATATTTAGTGGATGGTTTACTAGTTTGTGGGTGAGTGAGAGTTGATACCACTGAAGGAGGTGAGGGAGGTCAAGCCAGCCCAGTTCAGCAAGTGAGAGACAGTGGTGACTAAGGTAGGATGCCCCTGTGGCGAATTTGGCGATTTTGTTGTAGCAGGTTTCTAGCTTGTTTAGATCGCATTGCCTTAGGTTGGTATATATTGGAGAGGCATAAAGTAGGGTAGAGATAAGGTGGGAATTTGCTATTGAAATCTTTGCTGCTTTGGTGAGAAGTTGCTTATTTCTGTATAATGCTCCTAGTTTTTTTGTGGACTTTTTTATGGTCATGGATATGTGAATGTCAAATTTTAGTTTATTGTCTATTTCCACTCCTAGCAATTTGGTGTGTTCAGTTGGGTATATAGTGGTGTTGTCTTTTACTGTGATGTTAAAGTGAGAGTTGTTTTGAGTATGTTTGGTGGGTTGGAAGATGAGTAGTTTAGTTTTGTTTGGGTTGAGTATTAATTGGGCATCGGATAACCAAGTTTCAACAGAGGAAAAGGCTTCCTGTGTGACTTTTTGCAGTTTGGGTAGGGACTGGGCTGAGCAGATAATGGTTGAGTCATCTGCGTATTGTATGAGTGTGCCATGTTTGGTGGCAGAGGCAAGATTATTGGTGTAAACAGAGAAGAGTAGGGGTCCAAGGATGGATCCTTGGGGAACCCCTATGGAGACAGGTAGTTGGGGAGATATGTCATTCTGCCATACAACGGATTTTTGGTGGTCAGACAGGTAACTCTGAAACCAGTTGGTGACTGATTGAGAGAAGGATAGGTTATTGAGGACAGAGATAAGTTATTTGTGTGTGACCATGTCAAATGCTTTAGATAGGTCTAGGAAAGTAGCAGAGGAGAGATAGCCATTGTTTTTATGCTGAAGGATAGTGTTAGTAAAGGAGAGTAAGGCAGTGGTGGTGCTATGGTTTGGTCAGAAACCATGCTGAGTATTGGAAAGGAGGTTGTTAGTAAGGAGGTAGTCTGAGACCTGACAGTGTATGCATCTCTCTAGTATGTTGGAGAGTGGAGAGAGAATAGCTATGGGACAGTAAATGGTTAGTTCTGTGGAGGGTCCGTGTTTGTGGTGGAGAATTATATGTGATACTTTCCACGGTGTGGGAACGTAACTTTCTGACAGAGTCAGTTAATCAAGATGGATACTGGGTAGGCCAGAGCATCAGCTGCGATTTGTAGGTATTCACTTGGGAGGGTGTCTGCTGCTAATTTGGTGAGTTTAAGTTTAGTTAAGAGTTTTCTTATGTTGGAGGTAGGTACAGGAGAAAAAGAGAAGGCAGTGGGGAGATTACTAGTTGAAGGTGTGGGTTGGAGGGGGGGGGTTGTGTTGTTTAGCTAGTGATAGTACTGTTTGTGTGAAGTGTGTGTTGAATGAGGTAGCAATATTTTCTGAGGAGTGAGGGATGTTAGGAGGAGGGGTACTGACTTTACCTGGGTGGAGGATGGAGTTTATGGAGGACCAAAATTGTTTGGGGCTGTGTTGTGAGGAGTCTAGGGCAGACTGGTAGTATTGGAATTTGTCCTGTTTTATTAGCTTTTTGACTCTATTGCGTAGTTCTAGGAATTTCTGTCTAGTTGAGGGGGTTTTGGTTTTGTGCCAGTGCTCCCAGGCTTTATCCCTGTTTTTCATTTCTGACTTAGTGGGGAGGGTTGTGCTTTGGTTCTGGAAAGTCTTATGGGGGCATGGTAATTAAGGATGCTCAGTAAGGTAGTATTAAAAAATTCAACTGCGTCATCAAGACTGAGGTACTTTAGAGGATGCCAGTTACATTCTTTGAGGGATGAGATGAATGTGAGTGGGTTAAAGTTTAGTTTTTTACGTATTTGATGGTAGATGACAGGTTTAGCTTGGTATAGGTATTTTTGAGTAGGAATGTTGGGGAGTGATCACTGAGTCTATCTGATAAGCAGCCTGTTATATATGACTGGGGGCTCTTACTGACTTGTATCCAGTCCAGGGTAGTGTGCATGCTGGAGTTTTTATTTATCCTGGTTGGCGACTGGGCTAGTTGGATGAAGCCATGAAGGTTTACATGATGGGTTGGAAGGTTGCCAGAACGGGATTGCCAGTCAATATTGAAATCACCTAAAATGATAGTTTCTTGGGGGAGATGGTGGGTAGACCAGCTGAGGAGGTTTTCTAGTGGAGGGATGTTTTGGCCAGGTGGGAAGTAGCATCCAATTATGTTGATGGTTTTGTTTTGGTTTATTTTGAGGTTGGTATATATTATTTCTTCATTGCCAATTTTTGGAGCTGATGATTTTAAGATCTGGATGTTTAGATGCTGTTTAGATGCTACACCACCTCCCTTCTTGTTTAGCCGGTCTACTCTTAGTATGCCATAACCTGTAGGGAGTATTTGCTCACTGATAATGTGAGGTTTTAGCCAGGTTTCTGTCAGGATGACTATATATGGGGAGTACAGGTCTATGGTGGCATGGAGTTCATGGACTTTGTTGGATATACTTCTAATATTTAGGCTTAGTAGAAGGAAGTCACTCGGCTTTCTATTGGCTGTAATATGGGATAAGTTGTGGTTTCTAGTCTGATTATGAGGATTGGGGTTGGAGATGGTAGGGCCAGGGTAAGAGTGGATGTCTCCACTTAGGGCTAGTTTTGATATGCATGAGGTTATTAGTTTTCTCAGTTTTTTAATGTGTTTGTTTATAAGGGAAACTTTATGATTGTACTCTGTAGGTAATAGGTATGGTGGGAGGGTTACTATGTTAAGTTGTAGGGATGCTTTATGTTTGAGTAATATAGTTGGTAGAATATGTGGGGGGTGCATATGGATGGTTCTTGAGGTGGGAGGTGAGCTGAGTGAGGTTGAGACATGAGTGGTGGTGTGAGTAGCAGTACAGTGGTAGTTGTTGAGTGGGGGAATTACGGAGCTTTGGTAGGATGTAAGATATGCAAGGAGAGTGCATGCAGTGAGCATAGGTAAGGTATGCTTGTACATGTTAGTTGAGGAGGTATGATAGTAGTGGGAAGATGGAGGAGGTAGTGTTGGGTTAGCACTGTGGTTGGCTATTGGAAAGATGAGAGGGGTTTGTGAGTGTAATAAAGGTGGGACCACTGGGGGTGGGAGGAAATAGGGGGCAGGGTGGGGAGCAAAGCGGATAGAGACCCAGTTAGTTGCTCTTATGAGGGGGCTGGAAACAATCAGTTAACAGAGTTAACTGATAAATGAACATATGATAGTGACAAGGGTGGTTGTAGTTTTAAAAATGGTGCCTGCCACAGGTAATATTTATTAACTTTGGGATTGTCTTAAGGTAATAAACAGGGAAGGGGGAGGAGGGAACAAGGGTGTAAGCAGGCAGTTCTTTGTACTGCTGCTAATGAGCCAAAGCAAAGACAAGTTTGTGTTTAAGAAACAATCACAATTGACCAAGGACTGCTCTGAAACTGTAAGTCATTTCTTAACCATTTCTCAGGTGGAAAAACAGGATAACCTTGTATCAGTAGGCTACTGTGGTCTCAGTTTAAATTAACAAACACACAGTATTGATCAGTTATGGATGCTATTTGCTAACAGAAGGGAATAAGAGAAAAAGTGGAAGATGAGTGTGTGTGTGTGTGGGGGGGGAGGGGGCTGCTTACAAGCCAAAGCAGAGTGTTCTCCAGGGGAAAATGAATATTGGCTCAAACAGGTAGACACATACTCAAAGTTAACTTTAGCTGTTTGCAGACAGTTCAGACCTGGACTGCGCTTTTCCTACAAGAATGATAAAGGCGGTACCGAAGTTGAATACTTAAGAGTGGTGTTAGGTTTAGAAAAGAAGAGTACAGAGAGGAGTAAGCACTTTTCAGATGGTAAATATATATTATAAAGATTACAAAAAACAAACTGAGCAAATAGCTATTGCATGCAGGAAAATGTCTTGAACCAACTACTACTATATGCAGATACTGAGCCAATTGGAAAAACATCTGTTAGAAGAAACCAGTTATGCAGTCACAGATAAAAATATAGCGAGCAGCAATCTGTCGTGGTTCTCTAATGTGATTCTATCCACCAGTAACAGCACAATTATATAGAAATAATTAGACACCAGTATGAGCTGTCTACACACAACACAATTACATGAATAACATTAGTGAACAAGGTGCACCCATGCAAATAGACCATACTATTATACTAAAAACAACTTGGTGCAGACAAAATGCTAGCATGCCATAGTAACTTCCAATAATAAAGCATAAATCGTATTAGATGTCTAACACAATTCAACATAAACATATACAGTTGTAAAATGTCTAATGCAATTCAACATAAACAGGCATTTACAGTTGTAAAACACTTACTGGAGAAACACTGAGCTCCTCATGGGAACTGTAGCAGAGTGATTGTAGTTTTAAAAATGGTGCCTGCCGCAGGTAATATTTATTAACTTTGGGATTGTCTTAAAGTAATAAACAGGGAGGGGGGAGGGGAGAACAAGGGTGTGAGTAGGCAGTTCTTTGTACTGCTGCTAATGAGCCAAAGCAAAGACAAGTTTCTGTTTAAGAAACAATAACAATTGACCAAGGACTGCTCTGAAACTGTAAGTGATTTCTTAACAATTTCTCAGGTGGAAAAACAGGATAACCTTGTATCAGTAGGCTACTGTGGTCTCAGTTTAAATTAACAAACACACAGCATTGATCAGTTATGGATACTATTTGCTAACAGAAGGGAATAAGAGAGAAAGTGGAAGATGAGTGTGTGTGTGTGTGTGGGGGGGGCTGCTTACAAGCCAAAGCAGAGTACTCCCAGGGGAAAATGAATATTGGCTCAAACAGGTAGACACATACTCAAAGTTAACTTTAGCTGTTTGCAGACAGTTCAGACCCGGACTGCGCTTTTCTTATAAGAATGATAAAGGTGGTACCGCAGTTGAATACTTAAGAGTGGTGTTAGGTCTAGAAAAAAAGAGTACAGAGAGAAGTAAGCACTTTTGAGATGGTAAATATATATTATAAAGATTACAAAAAACAAACTGAGCAAATAGCTACTGCATGCAGGAAAATGTCTTGAACCAACTACTAGTATATGTAGATACTGAGCCAATTGGAAAAACATCTGTTAGAAGAAACCTCAGACAGTTATGCAGTCACAGATAAAAATATAGCGAGCAGCAATCTGTCATGGTTCTCTAATGTGATTCTATCCACCAGTAACAGCATAATTATATAGAAATAATTTAACACCAGTATGAGCTGTCTACACACAACACAATTACATGAATAACATTAGTGAACAAGGTGCACCTATGCAAATAGACCATACTATTATACTAAAAACAACTTGGTGCAGACAAAATGCTAGCATGCCATAGTAACTTCCAATAATAAAGCATAAATCATATTAGATGTCTAACACAATTCAACATAAACATATACAGTTGTAAAATGTCTAACACAATTCAACATAAATAGGCATTTACAGTTGTAAAACACTTACTGGAGAGACACTGAGCTCCTCATGGGGCCTGTAGCAGAGTGGATTGTAGTTTTAAAAATTGTGCCTGCCACAGGTAATATTTATTAACTTTGGGATTGTCTTAAGGTAATAAACAGGGAAGGGGGAGTGAAGAACAAGGGTGTGAGCAGGCAGTTCTTTGTACTGCTGCTAATGAGCCAAAGCAAAGGCAAATTTGTGTTTAAGAAACAATCACAATTGACCAAGGACTGCTCTGAAACTGTAAGTCATTTCTTAACCATTTCTCAGGTGGAAAAACAGGATAACCTTGTATCAGTAGGCTACTGTGGTCTCAGTTTAAATTAACAAACACAGTATTGATCAGTTATGGATACTACTTGCTAACAGAAGGGAATAAGAGAGAAAGTGGAAGATGAGTGTGTGTGTGTGTGTGGGGGGGCTGCTTACAAGCCAAAGCAGAGTGCTCTCCAGGGGAAAATGAATATTGGCTCAAACAGGTAGACACATACTCAAAGTTAACTTTGGCTGTTTGCAGACAGTTCAGACCCAGACTGAGCTTTTCTTATAAGAATGATAAAGGTGGTACCGCAGTTGAATACTTAAGAGTGGTGTTAGGTTCAAAGTTAACTTTAGCTGTTTGCAAACAGTTCAGACCCGGACTGCACTTTTCTTATAAGAATGATAAAGGTGGTACCGCAGTTGAATACTTAAGAGTGATGTTAGGTTCAAAGTTAACTTTAGCTGTTTGCAAACAGTTCAGACCCGGACTGCACTTTTCTTATAAGAATGATAAAGGTGGTACCGCAGTTGAATACTTAAGAGTGATGTTAGGTTCAAAGTTAACTTTAGCTGTTTTCAGACAGTTCAGATCCGGACTGCGCTTTTCTGCTGCTGCATATTTTTCATCTTAACCCTTAAAAACCCTCAGGTTCTTTTGAATTTCATGTTTTTTCATCTTAACCCTTAAAGACACTCAGGTTCTTTTGATTTTCATATTTTTCATCTTAACCCTTAAAGACCCCCAGGTTATTTTGATGTTCATATTTTTCATCTTAACCATTAAAGACCCCCAGGTTCTTTTGATTTTCATATTTTTCATCTTAACCATTAAAGACCCCCAGGTTCTTTTGAATTTCATGTTTTTCATCTTAACCCTTAAAGACCCTCAGGTTCTTTTGATTTTCATATTTTTCATCTTAACCCTTAAAGACCCTCAGGTTCTTTTGATTTTCATATTTTTCATCTTAACTCTTAAAGACCCTCAGGTTCTTTTGAATTTCATATTTTGCATCTTAACCCTTAAAGACCCTCAGGTTCTTTTGAATTTCATATTTTTCATCCTAACCCTTAAAGACCCTCAGGTTCTTTTGATTTTCATATTTTCATCTTAATCCTTATCTTTCATTTTATTTTCTTTCAGAACCACCATTTTAAATTTTCTTTTCCTATTTCTTACCTTCTCCCTATCAGACTTTTTTACTTTTTTACTTCTTACTATCCTCCAACATCCCCTATATTATTCTTTATATCATGCCCATGTTCTTTCATCTGTTCTTCTAATTCAGCATGCAATTGTTTATCACATTTATCTGAACCATATTTCATTTTCCCACATTTTTCACACATCAGTTTACATTTCTTTGCATTGTGTCCCACCTCCCCACAAATAAAACATTTTCTTTTGTCAGAATTGCTTACTAAATGATCATTTTTCCACAATAAAGCAGTTTTTTGGTTGTCCCCCTGTATCTTACATAGCCTCTATTACCTTCAGCAATTATTATGCTTGGAATATGCATAATGTTATCATTTTCCATTTTTAATATTATTCCGCAGTTTCATCCCCCAGTCCATAAACCTCTTTCATCATAAGCTTTTGTAACATCCAATATTTCTTTACAAACAATTTTTTAAATAGTCTTTTGATGCTTCCTTGTCTACTTCAGTCCAAAACTGTATATCAGTTCTCTTTTTTGTTTCACTATAAAAAGTTCATACTACGAAAATATTCCAGGGACTGTATTCCTTCTTTTCCTCAACTTTTCCTAGAAAACCTTCCATATATTGTCCATTTTCAAATATAATGCCACAGTAAGTCTCTCTATTTATATGAATGAATGCTCTTACCTCATTAGGTAATATTCCTAAGGGTGCAATAACTGTGCCCCATACTTTGTACCTTTCCATTTCTTTTTCTTTTTTTGCCCTAAGCCACACAACAAATTTCTTCTTTGGAATTTCTCTTCCTCCTTCTCTCTCTCTTACTTTATTGTTTCATTCTTTCACCTTGAAGCATAAGATTTATTCTCCTCCATAATTTATCTCCCCTCAGCCTCCTTGTTTTTATCCATAATATCAGCCCATGATGCCATCAGTTCACTTTCCGGTTTGCTCTGCATGACCATTTCTTTTAAATTATCACCCTGCAACCCTCCAGGTTTTAATCAGAAAATAGATCTTTTTGGAAAATATACTCCGAATCCTATGAAAGTTTGTTAACCTTCATATCTGCATTCTCTTCGTTCTGATCATCTCCTTCACCAGCAACTCCTCTGATCATTCGATCCCTGCTCTCACCATTTGAACAACAGCTCTCCAACTCTGTTTTGTTCTCCACACCTTCCTTTTAGATTTCTGCTGCTAATACTGCCTCCACCTTGCTTCCAGTTTCTCCAGGCCACCTTCACGCCCAGAAAGGAAACAGGAAGTGCCACAAACATCATCTCCGTACTCTGCAAAAAGAGTAGGGGAACTTGAGGAAGCTCCCCAGTGCCCAAAACAAATTTAAACGCAGTCAGTATAAATACCACCTTGGGTGTCCCCTAAAAAGAGGGCATTGGCTTAGTGAAACTAACCCAGTCAATAAAGTGTAAATAAAATAAATAAATAATATACGTCTGTATCATGCAATGTTTAAGGTATGTCCTGATTTGGTCTTCTGTTCCAGGCATAACTTAAGGAAAACCCTGCATTCTGAATGATTTGACCCTACATTACAGACAATGTTTAAGGAAAATCTTGCATTCCAAATGATTTGGTCATATGTTCCAGCAATACTTAAGGAAAGACTTCTCTTCTGAATTATTTGATCTTATAGTTGTACCAATACTTAAGGAAAGTCGTGTGTTCTAAATGATTTGTTTGAGAAATAAGATGTTATGAATGATTTGATGTAATTTTGCAGACAAGCTTACAGAACGTCTTACATTGTGAATGATTTGGTATTTGATTCACAACACATCATGGCTGTGTATAGGGCTCTGCTACAAGTAATGTGATTGTAGGATGTGTGACCTTCTGTGTAACAGTAATACCTGGCCAGTGAGAGCACTACTACATCCCACCACCATCTAATAAGACTGTTCTTAATGATTTAGCTAACCTATTAGCAAATAAGCCAGAATCAGAAAGACCTCAGCATGTGCCTGACACCATATTTATCTGCAAATGGGCTAAAAGCTGAAAAAAATGCGTATAATACATCAAGCAATGATGATTAAAAAATTATGTTTTATTATTAAAAAGAACATTATTTCAGATAGTTTTTTTTACTTTATTTTACTGTATTCATGGTTTTATCTTCTACATTTTCATTTTGTTCAGTGACTTTTCCACTCACTATACAATGATGGATTTGTTCAATAAATGTTGAAAGAAATTTAGACTAGGATCCTGGTTCACTGTGCATAGGTAAGATAAGCAGATCCCAGGGCAAACTGTGTACTAATTCCATCACAGACCCAAAGATAGAAGAAAATAGTCATAAACATTAAAGCAGATAAGTATATATGTTTCTTTAGACATACTCATGAAACAGAGAACAAAGGTTAAAAGAAGGCTTTTGAAGTAGAAAACTGAAAGCAGCTCCTGGCAATGGATTTTCTATATATGATAAACCCTACACCTATAGTGTGTGTGTGTGTGTGTGTGTGTGTGTGTGTGTGTGTGTGTGTGTGTGTGTGTGTGTGTGTGTGTATATGTATGTGTATTAAATAATTTCGGTCTCCTGATATTATTAGTAAGTTGCAAGCAAAACAGACTCTAAATATTTTATTTTCAGTTTTTAACCTGGTATGTGGACTAGTTCTATGACCCCCTTTCAGTCACAACTTGAGCAAAATGGCAATTAGATATACATACATAGATTGATACTGATATAGTGTGTATATATATATATATATATATATATATATATATATATATATATATATATATATATGCCAATTTCCAAGTCATATGTGACTCAAGGTTTAGATACACACACATGCTCCACATGCCAGGCTGAGCAAAGACAGAGTGATAGTTATAGGGTCTATATTAGATCACTGAACACTTAAAAAAGCGAGCGGTGATTGATCAAACTTATGTAAGCAAACGTTTAAAATATCGAAGCAACAGAAACCCAAATTTTTTTCCTAGGGAAAGAATTTGGTTGTCCATTTCTGTTGCTTCTGTATTTTCAGTGTTGTGGTGGAAAGTTATGGGTCAGGTTCAGGTAAGTGTGCGATTGTGTGGATGTGAGTGTTAGGGCGGGTTAGGTGAGTTAGGGTTAGGGCACAGGTTAGGTATGTGTGCTATTGTGTGGACGTGAGGGTTGGGGCGAGTTAGGTGAGTTAGGGTTAGGGAGCGGCTGCGGGAGAGGTGAGTGTGAATTAGTGACGGACCTTAGGGTTAGGGTTTGGGTTAAGGTAAGTGGATAGTTAGTGGTGTGTGTATAGTTTAGTGGGGGGTTAGGTGTCAGATTTTAGGTGTATGTGTGTGGATTGCTGTTTGTTTGGTGTGCTTGTGTTGTGTGTATGTGTTTTGGATCAGCATTTTTTTTTCCCTAGGAAAAAAATCACTCTTCTGACAGTTTGAGATTGTAAGCTTTTGCTTACATAAGTTCGATCAATCACCGTTCTCTTTTTTAAGCATTCGGTGATCTAATATAGACCCTAGTTATATGCCTATCAGTTGCCAGGATCCATAATGTCACACTAGGGCACCTTTATGCTTGGTAGATATATGACCTGCTAATTGTACTCTTGGGAGTGGATGCCTTAAGATCTACCTCTTTGAATCATATTAAGTGGGAAAAATGGAGCTTTCAGAATACACATCTGAAATGGGCATAAAACAAGAAATGAGTGGTGCTCTACTATTGCCAAGAATGATGTATCAGTCAAACAAAAGATAAATGGCTTTAATTATTGGCTTAATTACTGGTGTTATTCTAGAGGAATCCAACATATCAGCCAAAAATGAGATGATTGACAACCCTGGCTGCTTTGCTAGGGATGGCCTGCTTCCCTCTTTGCGGCTTCCACATGTTGGCTATGAACTTATTTTCCCACTAGTGCCTTTTATAGATATTGAAAGTATCTCCAATCTACCTGCATATCCAAACAAAATCAAAATTATCTATAGGTAACACTGCTCGATAAGCCTAAATAAATAGTTGCCCTCAATACAGCTACTCCTAATCCTTGAAAATATAGAAATATTTCAGCCAACAAAACTGCAACGAATAGAGCAAATACCTTGCCGCTGCTAAAATAAATAATAAAAATCCACCAACAAGAAAAGAAGCACAGGCAACCACGGACTTTGTAAGAAGCCACTGTCCACTATTGTAAAAAAGATAATAGCAGTTACTGTGCTGTTCACAATAACTGCTATTATCTTTTTTACAATAGTGGACAGTGGCTTCTTCCAAAGTCCGTGGTTGCCTGCGCTGCTTTCTATATTGGTGGATAGAAATATTTCAAATTACTGAAACATGGTTTCAGAACAAAGAAAGCAGCTTTACAGTGCAGAATATTAATGCTTACCATTCAGACCTAACACTGACATTTTTATATTCCCTTTTCTTATTTTTACTCTTTCCCCAACTGGATACTGTAACTGGGAGGAGGACATCACTGTTCCTCTAACCATCTCACCTCCAGACACGCTATGCAGGCAGGTCTATGTTCGGCCATCAAATTAAAACCTCAGTGAACGGCTAATCAGAGAACGTTAAACACCAAACATGGAAATTACAGAAGAAGTATATCTTCAAAAATAATACCACTGAATGGCCATAGTTGGCCAACAACCAGGAAGTACTGTGATGCATGAGGTAAGCTAAACAAACCCTTTTATAAATTTGCCCTATTCTCCACTGTAGTGCAACCACAGAGCTGGTATATATATATATATATATATATATATATATATATATATATATATATATATATATATATATATATATATATATATATATATATATATATATATATATATATATATATATATATAGATAGATAGATAGATAGATATAAATATAAAATGTAAATATAGTGAGGGGGTGGGGGTGGACGGAGCCCCCATCTTAGTTGACAAGGTGTTTTTATGAAGGCCATTTGTGATGTGCCCAGCTATGGCCATTTGATGGTACTATTTTCAAAAATAAGCTTGTTTGATAATTTTCATGTTTGGTATTTAACATTCACTGATTAGTCATTCACTGAACTTTTAATTCGATGGACGAACATAGAAGCATGCAGGACAATGACCTTGAACTCCTCCATTAATACTCATATTAAACAAAACCCTATATCACATTATAGCCAGTTACTGTATCCCTTCCAAGACACTGACAAACCACATGTCATACCAAAGCAAACTGACATCCCTCACTATTGAACAAAACACTATCCTCTTAGGATGCTTCATTTGTCCCTTCATTAACCAGGGAACCTACACCACCACAAATAAGTTTGTACAAAGAGTCCCTGGACTTCATAAACTTCTTAGACCAACTAGCTCAAATCCCACTGAGGGGTTCAGAAATGCTGGACCTGGTTTACACCATATAACTCCCCTGTGTTCTCCACCCATAGTAACCAAATGGCTGGTTAAATAAGATCACTGCTCAGTAACACTTACTCTAAGTATAAGAGATGAGGTACACTGTAATCCCTCCATCTTCAAAAACTACTTCAAGGCAAATCTACTGCAAGTAACTAATGGCCAGATGAAATTCAAATGCTCTCTTCAACTTGATGATGTCGTATCACATGCTGCCATATTCAGAGAGCTCCATGATTGCACTGAGGCATTGGTCCACATAATGCACACATACAGTGCCAGATTCAAGAGCAAACCCATATGGTAGAACCCCAGTTTTAACAAACTATATAATAATAAGAAAATATTCATCCCATAATAACAAACAATACTACATCGGCTCAAGAAGAACTCGTAAATATCATGAAGACCTCAAACTTCTCTATATACTGATAGGCTGCTAACCCTGTAGCATAAGCCATCTCATTCATAATGGTTACGCCTTATCCAGAAAGCTCTGCTTGCGAGATTCCATTTTTCCACGGTAAACTGCTTCTTAAGCTAAATGTTTTAGCATATTCTTGAATCTGAAAATCAGTATAAATTTTTAGCATATCGTTGTATCTGTACGTATGTTTTGTTCATTTGTTTTGTGAGTCTATTCACTCAGGCTGTGCCTATAAATGGTCCACTGAGATCATAGCACTACCCTGGTAAACAAATGTAAATAAATAAAACTCAGAAACAAATCAAATCTTCTAGAAGTAAGTAAAAACTGAAAACTGCCACTTATGTAAAGGATAACCACAAAGCCTTACTTAGCCATGCAAATAGCCTTAGAAGTCATAGGGGTTGGGAGGGTGGCCTAATGGTTAAGGTGTTTGCCTTACAAACACAAGGTGCAGGGTTTGAGTCTCACAAGGGATAATTGGCTAAGCTTAAAATGGCTCACAAGGGCAGTTAGCTTAGTACTAATCTATGAACCTATATCCAGAAATGAACTGAATTAATATAAAATAATACTGCATACTCATCTCCTGGGGGAAAGCCACCTTATTAGTGGATAAATTCACTTCCTTTTGTCCCCAAACTAACCACAGCATATCAGCATGCCTGTACCATCCCTCCAGTCACTTCCAAACAAGTCCTAAGTACTATCTCCAAGGCTAAGAACACACTGGCTCCATGAGCCCAGACAAGGTGCCAGGCTGTCTTATTGCTAGCACCAACCATTGCCTGGCAGACTCATCAGTAAGCCTGTTCAATCTCAACCTTTTCTCTGGTTTCATGCCTGAGGCATGGAGAACTGCTGTAGATATCCCAACCCACTATTGATCTAGGCAACTACAGACCCATACACCTCACTGGCTTTATCTGTAAAGCAATGGAACACATCATTATGGAACATATTAACAAGGACATAGGCAATCTTCAAACCCTGGCCAATCAGATCTTGCCTTCTAAATCTAAACAAGTCACCAAACCACTAGACTCAGGCAAATCAGTCCACACTGCTTACCTGGACTTGGCCAAGGCTTTTGATACCATTCCACAGTCTGGCATCACTGGCAAGCTTATTCAACTTAAATGTAAACCCCTGTGTTACCCACTCAATAGAAAACTGGCTCACCAACAGAACCCATTCTGTCAGTGTTAGAGATGTACTCTTATCTAAAAGAGTGGTAACCAGAGGTGTCACCCAGGGATCGGTCCTGGGAACCACCTCTCTTTAGTATCTACTTTTCTGACATTCAGGCCTACACCACGGGCCTGTGGCTGACAGGTTTGCTGATGATTGTAAACTTGTAGCTGTCATGTACATCCCAGCTGACCTTCAGATTCTTCTGAGCCTAATACACTCACCAACAAGTGGCTGGTGCATGGATTGCGACCTGAAATTAAATCCTAAGAAATACAGTATTGTGTTCTTTGAAAAATCTGGTCACTCATGCTCTTATCATATAGGAGACACCTCCCAAACATTTTCCTGGTCACTAGGACTTAGGCACTTTCATTGACAATGAACTATTCTTTGATCATCACATGACCACTGTTGTAAGGGAATCCTTTTATATAGTCAGACTAATCACCAAAGCTATATCATCTAGGTCTAAAGAAGTCATCACCCCCCTCTAATCTTCCCTTATCAGGCCAATAATAGAGCATAATGCCCTCTTTAGTATACTTATCAAAACACATGACCCAGCTGAAGAGATTGCCTTACTAAGACAATACATTGCATGTCCTTCCTGAGCTACCCTGACCACCTTAAAGTGGTCTCACTCTATTCCATTTCCTATCGATTTCTGAGAGGTGATCTCTGCCTAGCCTAGACAGCCTACGCAACTTCCTTCACATCCACAAAGCTAATAACACCCTAAACACTCATCCAAGAGATCTTAATTTCCACTATATCATAAATAGAACATGTTGGGATGACAGATATCTTTCACAGAGAATACCTGTTTTATGAAATAGTCGCCTACTATATGTAAAACATAGTAGTTCCCTGATCCACTTCTAGTGCAACCTGGATGACTGGATGGGCAATTCTAAGCATATTCTTGGCCTGGATCTTCAAACTCTTATGGAAAGGGGTCAAAACTACGCACAAAATACTTCACCCCTTTGAGGTCTGTTATTAATTTGTGTCATGTTTAATTACATTTGGGATTATTTGGCTTGGTTACAAATAATCTATGGGATCAATAGCCTAATATTCACCTATGAACCTATAAAACTATGAGGCTACAGTGTAGTTCTGTAAATAACTTATAAACTATTTGTATACAAAAGTATCACTATTTATTACTATATCAGAGAGTAACAGGTAGCAGATTATGCATTTTATTCAGGGTCCAGAAAACAATAGCACTTATAATTTCCAGTAGGTGTTCTTTAAATTTTCTTCTAAATGCTACATATTCACAATACATTCAGTGTCTTACAGCAGTACATAACGGCTTGATGGTTTAATTTTGGAAAATGATATTCTCCTTTTGCTAAGTTATCTCTAGCAGTTAGGGGATTGTGGCTGAGAACTGTTTGTGAGTCGTTTCCTCTGCTCCGGTGTTTGAGTCTCTCAGCCTCTATTTGCCTACTGCTTGATTCTTAGCAAATCACTTCACTAGAAAGTGTGCTCTGGAGAAATTGCTCTAGGCTCTTCAATAGACTGCATGCCTATGGATTGCAGTGCTCTCGTACAAAAATCCAAACTCAAACAACATCCGCATACAACAAAAACAATGCTTTTGCAGGGGGACAAGCCCCCCTCGAACCCCCACACCCTCTGCTAATTATATATACCAACTACACTTTAGTGGGGAAAAGGGTACATTTCCTGATAGCTACTGTAAAGCGATCTCAGTCAGAATGGTTCAGTGGACTGAATTGTCTATCATATGGTCTTGACCATATGGGTTTTGACAATTTGGCCATTCAATCTTTTGACATAGACATGGTTTAACCTAGTGCACAAGATAAGTCACACATCACATATCAAACCCCTGCATATTCCATGCATATTATATATTTATTTACATATATATATATATATATATATATATATATATATATATATATATATACAGGTGTGTGTGTGTGTGTGTGTGTGTGTGTGTGTGTGTGTGTGTGTGTGTGTGTGTGTGTGTGTGTGTGTGCGTGATTGTACAATATATGGTCTGCTGTATGTAAATGTAATATGTTGCATTTAAGGAATTGGTTTTCTGATGAGGGACAAACTCGTGACTCATGAAATTCAGTTTCCTAATTCTATATTGCAATGTAGTCCATGTATCACAAATCCAGACTACAGTAGATCACATTTATCTACTTTTTTATGATTTAATTTATTTTTACTTTTTTTAGCTGTAATTGCAGTTTTTCATTCATTTCAGTTGGATATGTCATGCATGTAAGCTACCTGCTGAAAAAGGTATTTTGTAGTTTCTATAGGCTTTTATGAATGGATTTGTTTTTGGGTAATATTTTGTTCAACTTTTGAGTTAAACTTTGTTTCCTAAAAGTGTCAAATAATGTTGTGTCATGGGGTATTCAAAAATACATAGTGCACTATACAGTCCTGTTTCTAGCAGGATTGCTTAACGTAGTATGAGGGACAATTCAATGACCACTATAGAGGTGGGAAGGTCCCAACATGTAGTGTCACAATGGTCTTGTTGGATATCGACACATGAAAACACAGTGGCCCAGTGGTGCAGCTAATGTAATGTGATCAGGGTAACTCATTAGAGTGATTAAAAAAGAAGCTATATAGCACTATTTTGGGATGAACTAATGAGAATATATACTGTCTTTTTACAAAGCTCATCTATTGCTCTCTGTGGCAGCAGTGGGCCTGTTAGCACAGGTAAGTACTGTGTGTGTGTGTGTGTGTGTGTGTGTGTGTGTGTGTGTGTGTGTGTGTGTACATGCCTATGCTGAGAAACACAATGCAATTACTGCAATTAAGCGTTTCATTGACAGACATATAACCGTGTTGTTAATGAGCTATTACTCAGTGCAACTCTTTCTTGTTTCTAAATCACTTTTTATCACCATAGTGCTCCTAGGACTTACCAGTGAAACACAAGCAGCTACTACTAGTGTTACACTGATAATTTCTTCAAATGCTCCCCAGTGTTCTATTACTGTTGTAACGGCTATGTTCAAACATGTTACTTTGATATTTTATTTATTTTTGAGACACTCTTATTTTGTTTAGTTTCCATGTTTAAAATCAGGTCCATTTCTGGCAATTCCATGTTCCAGTTAACTAACTGTGTTTGTGATTTTCATATTTTATCTTAATATTTTCCATTTTATTTTTATTATTTTGGAGGTGTTTAGTTGAGTTCGACTGTCTGCTTTTTGTGTATACAGTTTTATTTTATTCTTTCATTGTGACTGTGGCTGAGTTTCTGTGATTGGTTGAATTGTGAATTTTTTTTCATTGAAAATGTTATTGTGAAGGAGGATTTTGCACAGCTTTATTCACACATGATGTCACATGGCTTGTTATATCCTACTCATCCAGGATTATATTCAGGTATACTATGAAGACAAGTCTCATCAGAGTGGATAATGACTTCCTGATGGTGATTTGATCTTGGTCCTACATGATTTCCGAACAGGCTCTGACACCATTAATCAATAGATTCTTATCAAGAGGCCAAAACTGCACTGTGGGTTATCAGTTACTACCCTCTTACCCCTTGGAATACAGCCAATAGGTGATGTGTAGTTTTAATTCATTAGGCTCCTACTTGACAGATTAATCCCATGCCTTGATTATGGATACCTTGTTATCCACTGCATATATGTTCCCACTAAGGGATGTTATTATTGGGAGGGGTATTTACTGTCAGTCATATACTAAAGACACCCAATGGGTGGTATTTATAGTTGTTGCATGAACATGATAGGGTTATTTGCGATATTTGCAAGTGAGCATGACTAGCTATTAATACACAGAAGCCATTTATGGTAATGGGCAATGCCCATGAATGAGTGTAAGAAACTTAAGTATAATGAGATGTAAATGAGAAATAGTGAAAAGGGGCGTATGCTAATGAAGTGTTCTTACAAAACATAATCCAATAGGTGTACCATACACACATCCATGCTTAAAAGTATTGCCGCATGTTTTGTATCTACTTTGCATTCCATGAACTATGCATGCACAAGCACTTACATATCACAACATTATTTCCCCAGTGATCCCTTCAGTACTTTGCCCAAATATACACAAGCACTCAAATTACATCAATAGAGGCAATTTACCCCAACGTACCTTTCAGTAGATTAACCATGCATACACAAGCACTCATACAACATCAATAAAAGTTATTTCCCCCAACATCCCCCTCAGTAGATTGACCACGCATGCATAAGCACTCAAATTACACCAATAGAAGTTATTTTCCCCAGCATCCCCTTCAGTAGATTGATCGTGTATGCACAAGCATTAAATGACACCATTTCTCCATTAATCTTTTTTGTAGTTTTACCATGTATGTACAAGCACTAAATGACACCATTTCTTTATTGATCCCTTCACTAGTTTAACCAAGTAAACATAAGCACTAAAATTATACCATTTACCCAGCGATCCCGTCAGAAGTTCAACCATGTATGCACAAGCAGTAAAATGACAAACATTTCCCCATCACACAATTTCCCTAGTGATCCTTTCACGTGTTTAACCACATATGCACAAGCAGTAAATGAAAAACATTTTTTGAAGTGAAGTCAATAATCTTCCCTGAATTTTTTATTTTTCTTACTTTACAAAGTCCGCTGTTTACTAAATATGTTTGTACATAATTCCATATGTCACAATTTAATATGAAACTTGCTTGCATAAAATCAGGTCCGTTTATGTTTTGTGTGCAAACGAGGCCTTTTTTACATTTATCTTTATAAATCACAGTAATATGCCAACATCTAAGGCACCTTATCCATGTAACATGTCTACCCCAAATGCTTAGCCTCAAGTACTTTGTACTTTTAATTTAATTAGGTGTGTTTCTCAGCACGCCTGCATTTTTCCATAGTCAGCATGAATAACACATGCTTTTGACCATGTATGAATAGTGGCATGTGTGGACGTACCAACCTTATGGTCACGCTAACTCAAGGAAAGGAGACAACTCCATTACAATGGCAGTCACTACCACCACACACAGAAACCTGTACAGGCAACCATACTGCAAACAAAAACAAAAAAATACAAAGCAGCAACATCAGCATCATTCTGGCAGTTAGTGTACGATATTAAAGCTGTAAGCTCTTAAACTGCTTCCTGTATGCCTGAGTTTGATTCCTTCAGCCTCTGTTTGCCTATTGTATGACTCTGAGCACATCACTTTACTAGGTAGTGGTCTGGGGTAATTGGAAAACTGTGCCATGGTCTCCTTGCTTCAACGACACAGAACTTTACCAAAAACAATAAATACACACATGACCAGACTGTTCGAACACTGTTTAATTCCAAGTGCATCAGTAGATCTGATACCTCAGTCATTCATCTTCTCAGGATAACACATATCCACAAAACAAACATTTGTATACAGGCTGAACCCACTTAATTATCAATTAATTAAACAATTAATTATTAATTTGAAAAAAAAAATCATTAAAATAATTCCTAATATACAGCATCATCAAATACTACCTTAAATAACATATTTTTTTTATTTTTAATTTATTACTAATTTGTTTTCATTTATTTTTAACTTACTACTACACATATTTTAATACTCTAAATATAATCAGCCATTAAAAACTTAAGTTGACTTCCAAGTTTAAACCCCTAGGATATAAAGTCTTATAATTTAAAATCATTTACTTTCCAGTTCAGTTGGCTTGTTTGCAAAATCATCCAAGTAACTATCTATGAACCTAAATTCTACCAAAAAAACAAACAAAAAAGCCACTTCTCAGCAAAGCCTAAACAACCCCCTACAAACTACCTAAAAAAGCATTTACCTTCAGCATTATTGCTGTTCACACATACTACTATTCACTAAAATTTCTTTTTACTCAAAATTAACACTGAACAAGTCAAGTGACCTTTAGTGCATTTGTACAAATTAAGTACATATGTAAGGGTGTGTGTGGTAAGAGTTTCACATAAATCATGCTTTGTTTAGTGTTTAGTTTGTTTAGTGTCTTCTTTTTTTTCTGTTTGAGATATGTGAGCTTGGTCTTTTGTTGTGACAGATTACAAAAGGAAGTGTATGTTTTCGTTTTGTGATTAGTTTTGATTCTGAGATTTTCTTTTTTTGATGACTTGTGCAGTTGACATTCTGGCAATGAATAAATGAGTGTCAATGAAACAGAATGTCAGCTATTAATAACATACACATCATCATCAACCCCCTTTTTTGCAATTTTCTATAGGGGTGTTCTCTCTATTCAGTATCACTTTTCTTCTTCTTTCACAGTCATGACTGATTGTCACAGGTCTTCTCTCATGCAAGCCATTCATATCTTCTGGGTGTCCTTGTTTCTTCTTGCCTTCTTCCTGCCTCTGTCTAGACTTCTTCGCAAAATCATCTCCTGCTTTCCTCCACATGTGACTGAATCCTCATAATCTGTTCTCTTTGACCTTCTCTGCAGTTGGAGTTACTTTGGCTTCTGCTCTGATGTCCTCATTTCTTCATCTGCCCTACATTGTGCATCCATGCATCTCCAGCAATCCATCTCCATTAGCTCTGGTGTTCTCTACTGCTCTGCCCCAGGTTTCTGTACCAAACTATTTACACTACTTTAGTTGCCTATCAGGGGCCAGGATCCATCAGATTATGTGCTGTTACTTGATCGCAAGTACCATTATGACTCAGTCATAGTCCATGTGAGAGTAAATGACCTGAGACATAACTCCCTGGACTATATGGAAAAAGATACAATGGAACTCATGGATTATGTGTCTCAGGCTGGTATGAGCCTAGCACTGAGCATCATTCTACCCTCTCCAAGGAGAGCTTATCTAAACAATCCTGTCTTGTTTTGTGACTGACTGTGGAGTTGCCTGGTAAGAGAAGTTTTATTTGAATTTGTATTTTATTTCTTACCACTGTTTTTCACTGTTTGTAGGATGGAAGGAATAGCTTGTAGACAAGAAGATCTACATTGATTTATATTTTGTTGTTTTACCTTTAATTTTCATAAGTTCATAGGCTCATAGGTTGGTACTAGGTTATCAGCCCTAGGGCCTATACAAGCCTAGCCATAACAATTCCCTGGCTATTTCTTCCCACACTGTTTACTTCCCTGGACCCCTGTCTAGCAGGGTGACTGACGTGATCCCCGGGGTAAATTTCCTTTCTCCCATCCAGTCGTTAAGGTTCCTTTTGAAGAGGGCCAAAGAGGCACTCTGCTTGACATGTATGGGCAATCTATTCCAGAGTCTGGGGAGTCTCTGGGTCAGGAACCTAGCCCTCCAGCATGTTTTGTTTATTGTGATGATGAAGTTTAGATCCCTGGAGCATGTGGCTCTGAGGGATTGGGATTTCTTTAAGTGTAGCATGTCCAGCAGCTCTGGGTTTGACATGGCCTTGTATGTTAAGCAGAGATCACCTCTGCGTAGACGATATGTGACAGAGTATAGCGGGAGTTTTTTAAGGCGGTCAGCGTAGGGCATCTGCTTTAGGCCTGTGATTCTTTTAGTGAGGTATTTCTGCGGCCTTTCCAGTTGTTGCAGATGTCTTGAGAAGTACATACCAAACGGGACATTGTATTCTATAATGGGTCTAATGAGGGATGAGTACAGTGAGACAATGACCTCCTTTTTTCTGGATGAAAAGCCCTTAGTGATGAGGTGTGCCACATAGACGGATTTCCTGACTGTTGTGGAGATGTGGTTATCGAAGGTGAGACCACTGTCCACCTGTGTCCCTAAGTCTCTTATCACACTTTCGATGTTTAGTGTACTGCCACCTATATGGTAATTCACGGGTACATGTTTTTTCCCAAAGGGGATAACTATACATTTCTTGGCATTAAGCTTGAGCCCATGGCTCTGTTTGTTGTTATAAAGGGATAGGTTTTAGAAAGGCAAGCTCTAACCATCCCAAGGGGCTTAGACAGCTATAAATTCACACAAACTGCAGAGAAAATGATCCAGAGCATATCTAAACAATCCCGTCTTGATATTGATCTTTACAGTTAAAAAGAGGTGCGACTGCTAATGATAGTGTAAAGGAATTCCAGCTTTTGTGTGACTTTCAGAAGTTGTACAGTAAAAGCAACAACTTTACTGTACTTGCTTCAGTATTTAGTTGTATATTGCTTGTGTGATTTTTTCATAGTAGTTGATTTAAGTTCTCTTTGAATTCTGTGGTTACTGATTCTGATTATTTTATTTTATAATTTCTTTATTCGTTTGAAGCTGAATATGGATTCCTTAAATAAGTATGCTATTAATGATTTGCTAAAGCACAAATATCATGTACAGTGTAATAAATGTGATATATATATATATATATTTTAAGGTAACAGCTGATAACACTGGTGATCTGCGGTCCTCGTGTCAAACGTTGGATGATTTGCTTACCGTTATTAGACTTGATGATGATGATTGCGCTTGTGCAATTGGCATGGCTTGGAGAGCTGTTGTTTCATATATTAATAACTGGACTGGTGAGAAATAATGTTAAGAAAAGAGGAAACAGAGCACATATAGAAATGGATGTGTCTCTTGTCTGTAAAGATCACTCAACCCCAATGAAATAAGTCAATGCCCCTGACAACTTTTGAATTCTGGATACAAGTATGATTCAGAGCATTTAGAAAGAAATAAAAAAGAAAGAAAAGAAGAAGTTCAAAACATATAAGGAATAAAAAGAAACTGGTAAATGTCAGCAAAGCAAAGAGAACACAAACTAAAAAGGACACTGCTTTGTTATGTAACATGCAGATTACAGGGGATGATAACATTTTCCTATCAGAAAACCTTCAATCTTCAGAAAAAGGCAGCCTTCTTTTTCAAAAGAAAAGATAGAAAAAAAAGAGAAAAGGGGCAGATGAAAGGGAAGAAATCAAAACTGAACATGGAAACATGGAAGAACTGAAGAACATTACTGTAATAAAATAGATGAGAAAGACAGACATTGACAACATTGCTCAAGTTGTGGATGTGCAAAGCCAGCTGGTTCAGAACTGTATGCCTGAATTAGAAGTTGAAGATTCTTCAAATCTGGTCAGAAAACACATTCTTGTAATTGGAGATTCTATTGTGAGAGGAGCAGATACTTACACTTGTAGAGAAGATAATGAACATTGAATATTGCTATGTTTGCCAGGAGCAAAAACAGAGGATGAGAGACAAGCCTTAGAATGCTTAATGTAAGGAAGTACAGATCTGTTTTTATTCATGTTGGTACAAGTGATTTCATCTGCAAGGACTGTCTGACTGTTAGCAGGGAACTTGCAGCCCTCTCATAGCTTGTACAGGTGTTAAGGATGTATTTTTTACAAATCACATATAAAAAGAAGAGTCAAGTCACCAAGAAAGAAAAGATTTTTTTGATAAATAACTACCTGAAAAAAATCCCGTTTTAAGAAAATGGAAGTGTGTAGAGCATCCAAGCATAATGTTGGGCAAACGTGTTCAGACAAGATGGTGTGCATTTGTCAAGATCAGGGAAGAGAATTTTTGCAGCAGATATTTTGCAATATTTGGCAAACCCAAGGCAGGATTTTTGCCAGGTTAAAACTGTAAGTGTCCAGATAGCAATATTTGATGCATCTCTGATGACTCTTAATGCTAGTAGCATTAATAATAAAGCTTTTTTTTTATTGGAACATTTGCTACATTCCCACAGGATTGATGTGTTATTGCTTGTGAAACATGGTTAAAGAACAATGACTGGAAACCAGTTCTCTCGGGGTATAAATGTTTTTACTGTAACTGACATTCTAACAAAAAGTCATGCAGAGGTGTTATGATAGGGATTAAAGATAATTATGACACCTATGATTATTACATGGTCAATGATAACATCAGTAGCATGGATTGTGCAACTGTGACAATAAAGACAGCACTGGAACATATAACAATTGTTGGTGTGTATAGACCACCAATGTCAAGTGCTGATGACCTAGAGGAATTCATACATTTCTTGCATGAAACACAGGAGAGAAAATTAATAGTGGCTGGGGCCTTAAATTTAACAGAAACAGACTAGAATAATATCAATTCAACAACATAAGTAAGGAAATCATTCACAATTTATGTTCAGTAACAAAATTGCTTCAGATTGTTAAAAACCTACAAGGGAACAGAACATACTAATCATTGTTTGTGTTCCTAAATAAATCAGTTACTTCATGTCAGATTTTACCAACATTGATGTGCAGTGATCATGGGGTTAAAAAGGTTAATTGGTTGCTAGATAATTCTGCCAAACTGAAATCTAAACCAATGCACAGAAGATTAGTTACAGATTATGTGAAAGCAAAACAGTCACTGTCTAAAACTAATTGGAGTGATGCATTCAGTAGAAAAATTGCAGAAGGAATGTGGAGAGTTTAGAAAAATTGTTTGCACACAAAAATAAAAAAAATGTTTAACATCAGGATCTAGGCATACAACGTCAATGGGATATATTTCCATAAGAACAAGATACCCGATTATGGTGAAAGACAAAAAATATAAGAAATGGAAAACGGGTCAGACTACAACTTTGAAAAAGGAAATAAGCAAATTTGACAAACAAATTAAAAATAGTGTGAGACAAAATCAAGAAAATTTTGAAGAGGATTTACATAAAGATATTGAGCATACTAGGAAACAATTTTATAGATACATAAAGACATACAAATTGATAAACTGTATAGATTCTAAAATTTATTCTCAGACACAACAAATTATAGACATATTTACAAAATCTTATGCAAAACAGTTTGGCTCAACAAACAGGATGATAAGTTGCCTTAGTGTCATCCAAGTAACCTCAGATAATGAAATCAAATTAGATTATATTTAAAAAGAACTATGCAAACTGGAAACAAACAAAGCACAGTGAGGAGATGGAAATAGTAATAATGACCTGAAAACATTTCAGTAAGAACTTATGGTACCATTATATCTGTTATTTAGTAGGTTGTATAAATATGGGGAGATTCCTCAAGATTGGAGACATGCGCTCATAGCCGGCCTTAGGCATAGGCCAACTAGGCGTCCGCCTAAGGTGCAGCTCTGGCGGGGGCACTTTCTCAGTATTTATTTGGTGTAGGTAGACCAGGATGGGGGCACTGGGTGGTGTGTGGGGATGCCATGGAGCCCTTTTGCCTAGACCACCATTTGACCTAAGGCCACGCTTATTAAACCTGTCTTTAAGGGAAAGAGTCATATAAACCCTTAAGTCTACTTTCATGTTGTGGAAAATAATGGAGAAGGTAATACTGAATAAATTATTGTCAGAATTGGAAAGGTTGGGACTTGAAACCATAGATCAGCATGCATATGTTGAAAATAGATCTATTACCACCTGTAATGTGATGCTCTATAACAACATAATAACAGCAATGAATGAAAAATTATGCTGTGATGTAATTTATATAAATTTAACTTCAGCATTTGATAGGGTCATACACAAAACACTGATAAATAAATTAAAACAACTAGGTATTGATGTACTGCTGATAAGTTGGATAGCTGCATGGCTTACAAATAGGACATAGCAAGTATCATACAGCAATTTGACAGGTGAAGTTCTTGGTTACAGTGAAGGTGTTCTGCAGAGCTCTTTCCTAGGCCCATACTTATTTAGATCATGTCTTTCAGACCTATCATTTTCATCTGAGGTATTCTGCAGTCTGTATGCAGATATCTTGAAATTGGGTAAACGGATTGCATGTATTACAGATAGAGCATGTCTGCAAACTAACTTGACTAAATTGACCATGTGGGCATAGGAGAATAATATGCTGATAAATACATCAAAAACTAAGCATATGAGATTTGGGAGACATAAATTGAAAGGTGACTATTTAATATAGCACACAGTGATTGAAACTAGAGATTCATTTAAGGACATGGGTATATGGGTAGATCCAGCCTTGAGTTGTTCTATTCATATCAACCAATTGATTAATGATAGTTATAGAACTATAGGTTGTATAAAAAGATTTATAAAGTCTAAGAAATCAGAAATTATAGCATTGTTTGTTAATTACATTAGACCAAAACTTGAGTATGGAATAACAATATAGAAACCTTATAAGAAAACAAGCATGAGTAAACTAGAAAGAGTACAGCGGAAATATGTCAAGGGTATCCATGGATGTAAAAATGTAAGTATTATGAAAGATGAAAATGCATGAACTTGTATGTTTTCTCCTATAGATATTTAAGAGGAGATCTTATTCAGGTATATAGGGCATTTAGAGGTAACTACATCTGGGAATGTTTGGGGTTATTAAAAGTAGTAGAGAATATTCAGACAACCTATGTAGAAGATTCTACAGGAATGAGAAGTGTACTAACTGGTTCTCTGAGAGAACAGCTGATGCTTGGAACACCCTACCAAATTATATTAAAGCAAGCACTAGTTTAGATAGTCTTAATAAGAGCCTGGGCACTTATGGAAACAACTGTTTTGGTATATTGGCAGGCTAGAAGGACATCAATGTCTGTGCTTGAAATATTTCTATGTATGTATGCATGTATTCTACAAAATGAACAGAGGATGAGTGACTTTAATATTCAGCTGAGTTTTTGGTGTCATTCCAAGGGGTACTATATTTGTCAGCATGGGAGGATATTGACTCGCTGCACTACTTTGCCCAGTATAGTCTGCACTAGTCTCTCCTAGACATTTGAATATTGGCTAAAATATTGTTCTCCCCCATTTTGCCTTTTTTAGGCAATGCCAGACTGACAAACCTTCCGACATAGCAAAACCAACCATAGGAAATCTAATGGTGTTACTGCTCAATGCTAGGATTCTAAACAAGAAACTCACCTCCTTCCAAGCTTTCCTCACCCTGGAGAATGCCAACATTTGTGCAGTTACTGAGACATGGTTTAAAGCTGCAGGTAGCATTCTAGCAGTGCAGGGCTACAATACCTTCCACACATTGGTGGAGGTGCTTCAATTTATATCAAAAACAAACGTACCTCAAGACTGGTCAAACAGGATGACACACTTGAGCTTCTCCACATCCAAATTACCTTAAGCAAACGCTCATACCATATCTTTGCAATCTATTGGTCCCCCTCTATAATCCAGAAAACCTACAAAATATACCTAAACTTACTGCAGACACTCTCCATTCAACCAAATATAACATTCAAGGGTGACTTTAGCTACCCACTATTAAATGAGAATTACATGCAACCTCAAACTTGCAGGCACAGAGATTCTTGGATTTTATCAACACAAACACACTGGACCAGTTAGTCCATAACTCAACTAAGGGCATGAGCATACTGGAGCTGGTCATCACTAACATGAGAGAATACTGAAACTACCCCAGTATTGTCCTCTCTGGTAAGGTTGGACCATAAAGCTGTCTCCTTTGAAATAAAAATAAAATCCAGGACCCTGCTAACCCTGGAACATTTAGGAAATATTGTAAGGCACAACTCCCTACTACTAAGTGAAAATCTGTTAAAATATCAAGCCTCCCAAACCCTGAGAAAGCTGCTGCCTATGCGGAATTGTTCACAGAGACCCTGTACAATCATGTTAATAGACACAGAGAGACAATGTTCCTCCCAGGAATAAGCAGTGAACAAACTCAAAAAGCAAGCAATCCTGGTGGAACTCCAACATCAACAGGTTGTATAACAAAAAGAAGGAAGTAGTGCAAACAATAAAGAAGTGCAATGCCCAGTAGGATAAAAAAAAATCTCTCATTAATATAAACAATCAACCCAGAGGGCAAATCAAGTCTACCAAAGCCAAACTTTAGGTAAAAGTAGTCATCCAGACCAAAGACAACTATAAAGCCTTCATTAGCTATGCCTGCAGCCTCAAATGCAGTATGCAACAATGTGCAGAACTATTTGTAAATGAAGCCATCTACACTGAGCCAGGAAATGCAGGAAATCACCCCTCAGGAAATACTATGGACTATCACTAGGGAACAAGTCCTCAATGTGTTCCCAAGGCCAAGAATACCCCATGGATGCGCCCCAATAATATCCCAGGATGCACCTAAATGGCATGAAACATGATCTATCAGGACCACTAGAGTCTCTATTGAACCATAGCCTCCAGATAGGTTACATGCCATGTGAATGGAGAACTGCAACAGTCATCCCACTACACAAGGGCAGGCCATCTATGGGCTTCACTAGCTACAGACATATATGTCTGACTTCTCTCATAAGCAAAGCCATGGAAATAATTATCATGGAAATGATTAACAATGACATAAGAAATCTTAAAACACTGGATCCAAACCAGCTTGATTTCGTCAAGGATCAATCATGCCTAGTCAGCCTGGTGGACTTCTTCAAGAAGGTCACCACAATGGATGAGGGCAAAATTAGCATACTGCCTACCTTGACTTGAACAAAGCATTTGATACAATACCCCACTCGTGGAATTAGGTATAAACCCCTATGGCACCTGCTGGATAGCCAGGTGGCTCTCAGACAGGACCAGTCTGCCTCCACAAAGAGGCCAGTCATTAGCAGAGTTCCTCAGGACTCGGGTCATTCCTTTTTGATGTCTAATTCTCTGAAGTCACGGTCAACATCAAAGACCTCTGGCTGACCAAATTTGCAAATGATTGCAAACTAGATGCAGTCATAGAATCCCTGCAAGACATTAATATCATCGAAGAAAAGCTGACTCAGACAAATAACTGGTGTCAGACCTACTGTCTAAAACCCAATGTCAAGAAAGTCTGCTATTCCTTGAAACTACCTCATTGATAATGCACCCCTGAATAGTAGACCTAGTAGTCAGGGATTTGGGGAAGAATGTAGACAGTAACTTAGCCTTCAACCATCATGAGGCTATTGTAGTAAAGAAATAATTCTATGTTGTGCAGCTTATAAGGATGGGTGTGACATCTAGATTCAAGGAAGTCATTGTCCCACTGTATTCAGCCATCACCAGATCATTCATTGAATACAATGACCCCTTCAGTATGTTCCTGACCAGGCACATAGGTTCATAGGTTGGTACTAGGCTATCAGCCCTAGGGCCTATACAAGCCTAGCCATAACAATTCCCTGGCTACATGCAACAACTGGAATGTCCACAGAGGTTCCTCACAAAGATGATACAGGGCATAAACAACATGTCCTATGCAGATCATCGCAAAGCTCTATCTGTGTACCCAGTCTCCTACAGACTGTTGTGGAGTGATCTATGCCTGGCATACAAGGCATTTTTGGATCCCACTCTGATGGACCTCCTGCACATTCTCCCCAAAAAATATCATCAGGATAAAATGATCTAGGTTGATACCTGATTACCTGATTACCTGATTAATGTGAAGCAGAGTTCTTCCCTAACCCATTCAAGAATAACTTTGAACAGTGGATAGGGAATTGGAAAATCATCCTTGGCCTGGCACCTATGTCACTAATAGACAGAGGTAAATGCTTGACCACCCAAGCCCTAGTCTACATATACCCCTTAGAATAATCTTAAAGTTTCCAAACTTGTCAAATACAAGTGTGATAGCTAGGCTTAAAAAGGGCCCTGTGGTCAGTAACTTATCAAAAATTAGCACTGTAATTGAGCAGCCCAACCAGTGTGCCCATTGTAAACTGAGCATATACCAATAGAAAAAGTCCAGCTGTTGAAGTACCCTTGAGAGGCCAGACTCTTCTATTGGCATATGTTATGCAGTACAAACCAAAATATGAGAAAAATCAGGTTTGTTCTGCAAAACTAAAACTGAAACTTACCTGATTTTCCTCATATTTTTGAGCTGTCTCTGTAAATGTTTATTTTTTAACATTAAAAAAACACTAAACAAACAGCAACAGAGATTATGTTTTCTCCATTGTTTCTCTTGCACCGATGTACTGTGTAAGCATGTGAACCTAAGTTCCATACACATGCACAGTACATCAGTAAAATGAAGACAATGCAGAAGACACAAGTGCCCTTGTATAAATGCATTATTTAAGAAAGATAAGCAATTTCGTAAATAATGCAGTTGTATAATAGTAATAATCCATGACAGTTTGTGAGTATATTAGGATTTATCCACAGTTGGCTTTATTAAATCACTTGGGCTTCACCCTCGTATTAAACCTCACCAACCAGGGGTAAATCATAATATGTAGTAACAAAAAAGTTCCTTGACTGGGTTAACAATCGATACTCACCTCAAAGCATGAAGCATAAAAAGAATAAAGAGAACTGACCACGGCTGATATTAAAATAATAAAAGTTTAATGGATAAAGTAAGCACTTTCGCGATAAATAACAAATCGCTTCCTCAGACTCTAACTAACACACATGACCTCTCTAAATTTAAACCATACAATGTCCAATCATACACCTTCTCACTGATGACATCATAAATGAAGATATGCAGAAATTAGTTAAAACAACAGCATATAACAGCAGTCCTATATAAACAACAAGTATAAAACAGTTAATAATACACTAATAAAAAGTATATTTGTGCCAATGCTTAAGGGGTCTTGCTTTTAGAAAAGATTTAAGTGACGCTGCACTATTTAGCCCTGGATAACTATCTGCCTTCAATAACATAATCCATTTCTGTTCAGCTTCTTCTACAATATTACTCATGTCTCCACCTCTAATGTTCGATTGCAGATGTCTAGTCCTACAATTAGCATAAAAGTCTATATTTATTTCAAATCTGAGGGTCTGGTGTTGAAAACTAGTTTTACTATACACATAGTTGCATGCTGTGCACTTTCTGCATGGAAAAGTCCCAGTTCTTTGAGACACTATTCTATTATTCTTACTAGAACTTGCTTTATAGCATAATTGCCTCTTTAATGATTTTTTTTGTTTTTGAAAGGGAAACTGGGCTTATTATCTATCACCCCCTCTAGTTCATTTATTGTTGTCAGGATACCCCAATTCTTTTCAAAGATCGCACAAAATCTTCTGATGTCGCTCGAATACGTTATTGGGAACCTGACCTTACATATATTATGTTTCTTTTTATTTGATAGTGTATTTTGAACATCACTTGAAAAAAAGGGGGTCCCTCTATGTTCACGTCCTTCATACATTTCTTTAATAGTATTATCTATTTCCCTTTTATTGTAGCCCCTCTCCTTAAAGTCACCTTCTAATAAAGTGACTGCTTCTTGTAGGCCCTCTTCTGTATTGTGAAGTCTGCTCATCCTCATGAATTGCCCTGTAATTACATTCTTGTAGACATGAGTAGGGTGCATGCTGCTCTTATGTAATATACTATTCCTATGTGTAGGTTTCCTATATAAACCAGTGGCTATTTCTTGTGATGGAGTTTTTTGTACCTTAACATCAAGAAAATCAATTTCATTTTCTGAGTATTGATAGGTGAACCTTAAAAAAATAGTTGTACTATGTAGATGGTCTACAAATAACTCCAGCCTATCAATACTTCCTCACCACAGCAAAAAGACTTCATCAACAAAACTTGTGTACCACAAAACTTCATTGGAAAAACTACTACCCTCTGACAAAAAACTAGTCGCCCATGAGACCAATGTCAAGTTGGCGTAGCTATTGGCACAAGCTGTGCCCATAGCTACGCCAACCTTCTGTAGATATACACACTCATTAAAAATGAATATATTGTTCTCTAAAATGATTTCCAACAGGCTACAGATCAATTCAGTTTTGGTATTACTATACACCCTTTTAATGTTAAGCAACTCACGAATCTTCTCTATCCCCCAGTTATTGGGAATCACCTTGAATAGTGAAACTATATCCATGGTGACAAAAATAAAATCGCTCTTTATATTGGTAATCCTTTCATATAGAGATCTAAGAAAAGTTTTTGTATCCTTTAATACTGTATTACAACCTTGCAATACGGGGTGTAGACACTTCTCAACATATATCGAGAGGGCTTCTGCAGCCCATCCTCTATTGGAAACAATAGGTCTCATGGGTGGACAATTTATGTCTTTGTGAACTTTTGGCAGACCATAAATCATGGGAATGGTAGGGTGCTCAACATTAAAATAATTAAATAATTCCTCAGTAATATGGTGTGAGATAAACAAATCAAAAATGAAAACTGATACTCTATCCATAATAGCCTTAGCTTCCCTATTAGAAATGGGAATTTAAGTGTTGGTATCTCCTAATAATTGCAACATTTGCTGTATATAAAAACATTTATCCATAACTACTACCCCACCACCTTTATCTGCAGGCCTGATTTCAATGCTAGAAAAATCCTTAAGTTGCAATAAAGCTTCATTTTCACCCTTGCTTAAATTATAAAAAATAGATGTATTTTTTTGATTAAATTCTGCCCTAATTTCCTTTTCACAGACAAAAGTTTCTATGGTGGTGTGTGGTTTAGGTATAAACGTACTAGGCTTTTTAAAAACTTTATTGGTCACTATTTCATTTGAACCAAACATTGTCTTAAGTGTTAAAGTACGTGCAAACAGTCTGAGTTCTTTCAATAACTCAACTAGCGTTGTTTTATGTGCTGGAATAAAAGTCAATTCCTTACTTAAAAGGGGTTTCTGTGCTTCAGTCAACTCTATACTAGATAAGTTAATTACCAGTTTCTCGCATTCCTACTGCATGTTGTCATTGTGTTCACGAATAAGTTTCTCTCTCTCTCTCTCTTGTTGTGCTTTGCCTTTCCTTCCCCTGCTTTTGGACCTTTCTCTGTCTGATGGGCAAGGCGTTGTTCAGAACAAACGGCAGGATCAATTTATGTGATGTATTTTTCACTTCTAAAAAAGGTGATATACTGGAATTAACCCCTTTCCTGTGATTAATAGTTGTTTTGGGCTCACTATCGCCATTGCTTGGTGCAGAATCCCTTCTCTCACTTTCAGCATGCTCTGTAGGCGGCGGCGCTGCGTGTTGAGTCACAGGATGCATGCTACTATCACGCTCTGTCTCAGTGTTATTTGTTAAAGGGATAGTACTAACTGGTTCACTTCTATTAATAGTACTATCATTATCTTGAGATGAAACAGTGACATTATCAACAGTTTTAAAAAACGTCCATTTGGGCCATGAGAAGACTTCCTTACAATGGAAGTCATTTAAGTCTCTCTGTAGTTTCTTAGTTTTAGTACTAAGAAGTCTTTTCTCATAGCTTACAATGTTATCATATAGGTCATCTAATTTAGTAACAACAACTTCAGTAGATAATTATTCATTAGTAGATGTTGTAAGGCTTCAATTTCTTCAGCCAAAGCTCTTTCTTGAGGTTTAAAGAATTCGATTAGCAGATACATATAGTCAAAGCTTAGCTGGATAGATAATAAGCCCAGTTTCTCTTTCAAAAACAAAAAAAAAATCATTAAAGAGGCAATTATGCTATAAAGCAAGTTCTAGTAAGAATAATAGAATAGTGTCTCAAAGAACTGGGACTTTTCCATGCAGAAAGTGCACAGCATGCAACTATGTGTATAGTGAAACTAGTTTTCAACACCAGACCCTCAGATTTGAAATAAATATAGACTTTTATGCTAATTGTAGGACTAGACATCTGCAATCGAACATTAGAGGTGGAGACATGAGTAATATTGTAGAAGAAGCTGAACAGAAATGGATTATGTTAATGAAGGCAGATAGTTATCCAGGGCTAAATAGTGCAGTGTCACTTAAACTTTTTCTAAAAGCAAGACCCCTTAAGCATTGGCACAAATATACTTTTTTATTAGTGTATTATTAACTGTTTTATACTTGTTGTTTATATAGGACTGCTGTTATATGCTGTTGTTTTAACTAATTTCTGCATGTATTCATTTATGATGTCATCAATGAGAAGGTGTATGATTGGACATGGTATGGTTTAAATTTAGAGGGGTCATGTGTGTTAGAGTCTGATGAAGCGATTTGTTATTTATCGTGAAAGCGCTTACTTTATCCATTAAACTTTTATTATTTTAATATCAGCCGTAGTCAGTTCGCTTTATTCTATTTATGCTTCGTAAATCATAATATACCCATGTAGAGTTAAGGATTATTGCTGAAGTATGAACCTATGAACCTATGAATCTATGTACACCTTACTTTTCAGCTTCTTTAGCATTCATCTGTCACATGCTACCCCTGATACTATGTGCCAGTTGGCTGCAGCACCTCTGATTCTAGCTTTGACCTCCTCATTCAGACTTCCCCCTCTCTTCAACCACCCCTCTTAGACAGGAAGTTGTTCACCTCTTCCACTGTTTTCCCTTTCTATCTTAAAGTTTTAGCTTTTTCTGATTACCCCATTTGCTACCATAACAGCTGTTTTGTCTGCACTCAGTTTCATCCCATGTGCCTTCAGTTTTGCATTCCTTTCCTCTTTCATTTGCTGACATGCCTGTTCAGAGTTTGCTTGTAATCTCACATCATCTGCGTACAACAGCTTTGTTGATCTGTCACCTCCAACCAGTTTGCTAATGTAGTCCATCATCAGTATGAGCAGCAGTGGGCTGAGAGCTGAACCCCGATGCAGCCCCACACACTCCCACTGGAAACCCCTCTGTGAGGCCGAACACTGTTGGTGCTTTTTGTCATTGGGTACTTCTACATAGTCTTCACTAATTCTACCAATGTTTCTGAGACTGTTCCATTGCAGGACTGCCCAAATCAGCTTTCTTAGGACCTTGTCATATGCTTTCTCCAAGCCTAGGAATTCTCAATTAGAATCCATCCTCATCTCAAGCTTCTTCTCCACTGTGTCTTCCTAAAAACATCAGATCAGTTGCACTGCATCCTAATCTGATTCCAAACTGCTCATTTCCCATCTTCCTTTTTACTCCTTTGCATATTTGTTTATCAGTCATCCTCTCCAGGAATTTCATACAGTGTGACAGGAGTTTTATACCTCTGCCTACAGTTATAGATGTCCCCTTTGTCTTTGTACACTGGCACTAAAATTCTTATTCTCCGGTCATCGTGGATACACCTTTCTCTACATACTGTGATGAATACTCTCAGGAGCCATGTCTCTCCTAACTCACTCAGTATCTTGAACATATCTTCTCTGACCTCAGCTTTCTATGCTGCTTTCCCCTAACATCACTTTTCTTAGTGCTATTCTTACTTCTTTTAGGTGGGGTCTCCTTCTTCTTTCATCATTGCTTGTGTATGAGGTGGTCAGGTTTCTGTGGGGTTTCCTTCATTCAGAAGTTGATGGAAGTATTCCTTCCATCTGCCTTTGATATCCTGTAGGCTGGTGTGCAGGTCATTGCTGGTATACTTTAGTATGAATAGTGTCTGATGGCTATTTTCTGTACCTCTCATCCTTTGCCATGCAAACTGTTGGAGTTTCTTTGTGCCATCTGCTGAGTCATTTTTCTAGAAGCTGGTAGAGTGCCTCTGATGCCTTGTTCTTTGCTATTTCGACTACTCTCTTAGCCTCTATGTTAGCCAGCCAGTACATCATAGCCTGGTCCTTCTTTAATTCTTCTACCTTTTCTTGTGCTCCTCCCTTCTTTTGCTGCTCCACAGTTAATAAATATTGAACAAAATGCAGATACCAACACTAATAAAAGATAAGTACATGTACTTATACTTTCTAGAGAAACATCTTGTATAGCACATACTATGGTAGAGTTTATAGAAACAAAGAATGGTGTACACTTTCAAATGTTATCTAACCTTGACTGTTGTTTAAACTACAGTGTAAATGTTTTCATGAAGTTCCCGACATTAGTGTCTTCACACCTCATTTGTTGATGTAGAATTTTAATGATTATCTTTTTTTTTTCAGATGAAGTTAAAATACATTTATTTTGTAATATAATTATTTGGCTGTAGAAGAAATAAATTTACTTTTCAGGTAAGCTAGTTCTACTACTAGAGATAATAGATATTTCTCATTACCTGTGGAATACTTAATATTCTCAGTACTCCTAAAGTTTATCTTAGATCACTGGCTTGTCTTGGTTGAGTTGTTAGTTTTGTCCAACAGATCCTTTAAAGTGACTTTAATTTTTGGATATTATTGAAATGTTATGGAAATAGAATCTCATGCCTGCTTCTTGACATTTCCCTGAATACTGGAATAAATGTACTGTTCTTTTGCCTGATATACAGTGAGTAATCATTTTCCACAAACACTCTACTGTGTCCCACTTTTAGTACTTTGTCATTTTGGCATACTTTTGTCAGAATCAACTCCTTCTGCTGATAGGATTGCATCTTTATTATAGGTCTAGGTTGCTTTCTCTTGACCAGGTTTAGAACATACACAATATGTGCCATTTCAATTAATAATTCCTGCTGTGGAATACCAGTTAGTTGCTTATTTGCGCTTTCTTAAAATTAATAAAGTCTGTTCTTTCCAGCTTCACTGGTGCAGCAGAAAACCTTAGGTTTCCCTACGTGCTTTATACTCTAATTCTATTATTTTTTGGAACAGCTTCTCTTGAGCAGTTTCATATTCAGCCAGCCTGTTCTTCACTTCCACCTCTGATTGCAGTTTTATCACCTCATCTGAATATCTGTTTAAAGCTTCTTCCATTTTTTTCTCGCATTGTGTTATAGGAGTTGTTACACTCCTTCAGTGTTTCATTTATTTTAATCAGCTCTGAGTACATTTGACTTGTTTTTAACTCCAGGTTACTGGAAGCCATTTCTTGCACCAAAGCTGGAGCTTGCACTGCTTTTTGCTAAACAGCTGCAGAATCCTCCCCAACCAGTGTTTCCCCCTCACTTTTTGTGATTGATTTTCTTTCAAGTTCTCTAAATGTCTTTTTTTGCTGTCATCCAGGCAGTCCATTTACTATCCACTTATTAATATTTACCCAGAAATTCACTGGCTCTTATATCCTAGTTTCTGTTTTCACACTGGGAGAGCTGAAATTAAGCTGTTACTCAGTGTGCTGCCATCTTGAAGTCCCCTTCCATTTCATTCTTATGAACATACTGTCTGTCACCAAAATACTGCCTTATACATGTATCAAAAAGGCAGTTTAAAGACATTAGTTTCATCTGTCTGCATGACATAGTATTGGCTATCTTCTAGCGTGCCAACGTTTGATTTTATTTGTTAATTAGTGAAGGTACTGCAGGACAAATGATGTCTCTATATTAAGCTATTAGTGGAAGGTGTATATTATATGAAGGCCTACCATTCAGACTTCATTTATTCAGACATATGAGGAGTGAATGATGACTGGACATCTAGAAGATCTTCCTCTGTATATGAATTTCAGTATCTTGACTCAATGACATACATCAATCTGTAAGATGTAACCCAGGATTCATTAACATAAAATCCTGTGCCCAAATAGTGGCATGGCCCAAACACAGAGTTCGGAGCCTGTGAGATTCAGGAAAGTAGTTTGGGAGCATACACGAGCCTCCCAGCACTATTCTTGCATTGGACACCACTGAATAATGCTAATTACCTAATTTGCTAGTAAAAACCATGCAAATGAGGTAAATTAGTGACTCAGGAAGCAGGCAGGCATCCGTGCCAGAATAGTGGCCACTGCAGAAATGTATTCGACTACTAGCCGAATACATTTCTGCAAAATTCAAAACGGAGGCATGTCAGCTCAAAGTAAAGCATGTATTATAATCATTAGGCATGCCAATGGACAAAAATATGGCCATTGGCATGGAAAAGAGTTTCAAAAAAATAAAAATCAAAGGTTTTTTTTTTTTTTGGCCGATGTCGGCTGTTTAAGCATAGGGCAGCTGCACGCAAACGGGATTGTGCCGAAAATAAAAATAGAAATGTGAAAAGACATTTTTAAGTTAAATCTGCATTTTGCCATTATAGTCTATGGCATGCAGAATCAAAACAATAACAGGGAACAGTGGTTGCTAAGGAGAAAGGCTGTGGTATAGTGATGTAACAAGGGACTAAGTCAGTAGGTTATACAAATGAGCAAATTTTAATGAATCACAAAGTGGGAGACCGTGTCCAAATGCACCTAACCATGTAGGAGCTATAATTCTGCAGTGTAAGCAGGAGAAGCAGCTGACATGAAAAGGGGGTGTGTCATGCTTGGTGTAAACACATCAGAGATCCACAGCTCCCATTTGAGCTTAGCTAAACACAGCTAAGCAAGGGGATGTGTCCGGGGCTGTATTGACTTATTCCATGAAATGAAGAGCTTATTTGTCCAGGGGAGGGCCATTCTTACTCCAAAGAGTTTACTTTAGCTAAACAGGTTTGCACGGCTCGCATCAGGTCTAAAATAAAACAAAAAAGAAATAGCAGGACTGTTTACACTTGGACACCGGGTTTGTGCAGCGCGCATTGGGGCTGAAAAGGGACAGAAATGGGAAGAGGGAAAAAGGGAAATAGCAGGTTAAAAGTAATCAAGTACAAATACAATAGCAAGCAGGTGGAATGTATTATAGCCAGCCAACCATACATGCAGCATCTGCAGCACAACAGTATAAACTGCACAAACACCTTTCAGTATGTTTTTCTCACAAACTCTGCACCATTGGTGCACACACTCAGGAGAATTTTAACTGACAAAATGTTAGGGGCTGCTGTCTTTTTGATACATCAGTATGTGCTAAAGGCTGAGCGCGGTGAGGAGAATAATGCTGACAACTGCCCCAGACTGAGGAGGAGGAGGAGAAGTGTGTTCAGACCCAGAGTAACCTACCAGGGGCTACATGATCTGGAGATAGTAGAGCACTACAGGGTGGACAGGGACTTACTTCAGCAACTCATTGAGCTGTGCTAGCCTTGCCTCAGACCCAGAACCAACAGAGAGGAACCCATCCCAGTGGATACCAAGGTATGTGTAGCCTTAAGAATACTAGCTACAGGTACTTTCCAAAGACCTACTGGGGACATCATGGGAGTCTCACAGGCATCTGCATCCAGGGTGCTCCACCAGTTCCTGGATGCCATGCTACCACATGCCAGTGAGCACATTTACTTCCCCACACCCATGAGGAGTTGACCAGCAATATGCACCTCTTCCACCATGTAGCAGACTACCCGGAGGTACTGGGTGCCATAGACTGAATGCACATCCACATCAAAGCACCACCCGGTGAGCAGGGTAGGGTCTATGTAAACCGCAAGGGCTTCCCCTCCATCAACTGCCAGATCATGTGCAATGCCCAGGGCATTATCATGAATGTGTGTGCTGGCTACCCTAGAAGCTATCACAACTCCCACATCTGTCATTCCTCACAGCTGTGTCAGGGATTTGCCAGGGGGACATCCCATATGGCTATTTGGTGGGGGATGCTGGCTATGCACTGGAGCCATGGATGATGGCACCCATCAGAAATGCACACACACACACTCAAGAATGCCATAATGAGGTACACACACAAACCAGGATCATTATAGAGAGTGTGTTTGGGATGCTCAAGTCATGGTTCTGCTGCCTTGACATAACTGGTGGAGCCTTGCAGTACTCTCCAGCCACATGTGCACACATGTTCATAGTATGTGCCATGTTAAACAATATGATCCTGCTGAAAAAGCTGCAGCAGGAACAACACAGGTAAGGGCCGCACAGCTCCCCACCATTGTCAAGGTCCCCACAGGCATAGAGGGACTTGGAGGAAGAACCTGCTGAGACAGCTCCTGTAGGCAGATGGAGACATGCCCAGTATGGCCTGGCCTTGTCAAAGAGTCAACACATAGCACACACACTGACACTGTAGACACCCAGGGACTGACATCACTCTCTGACTCACACACACAGTAAAATGGATGACACACACATCACATTACCTGTAACTTATCATGTATAGGCAGTGTAATATGTGCATCTGACATAGGCAGCCCTCAAGCACCATCCACACAACTGCCTCAGGCACAAGGTAAGTCAGTCTTCTTAACAATAAATGAATGCATTAGTATGTTCTGGTAGCATATCTATGGTATTGATGCATGCATGCAAGGGAATGGGGTAGCCTTCTGGGATAGCAGCAGACAACTGACAGCTATGTGGGACACCAGAAAATGTCTGCACAATACTGGCTTCCCCACACTATGTAGTAATAGTCAAGGTGACAAATCCCACTGCAGTATATATGGGGGGCCAACTAACTGGGGGGAGGGGTCATAAGTCACAGGCATGGATATCAGTGTGAGAGTCCCATACTCACCCCTCAGCCTCACCCAGCAGGTCAGCTGCAGAAACCCATAAAGAAATGTCTGGCAAAGCCCCACAAATGGGGACAATGATAAAATACCCCCCTACAGACTTACACAGTGATAGCACAGCAGGTCCTGCAGTTACAGTAAGGCTCTGAAGGGTAAGAAGTCTGAAACTCAAATGTGGGCCATTGCAATCTGACCTGTGGTCTTTAGTGATATGCTTCTAGTCCCCAAGACAGGGCACAATAATATGCTAAATGGATCCAAAATATAAAGCAAATAGCAGCACAGTCTGTGCAAATGTGTACAGTTGACAGGTGTGCCCCGCTCCCCCATATTCCCATAGAAATGCAGTAACAGGTATGTTTGCAGGGAAATAGCAGCAGACCACACATCGCCAGGGCTGTCCCAATACACAGGATAACTTGTTGCATGTCCACAATATGCAGGGGTCAATGATCTATGTATATGTGTGGTTAATACTGTCAGGATTTGGCCAGCAACTATCCTGGCTGTTGTGTTGTAGTGGCCTAGGTACAGTGCCATCTTTGATAGGGCCATGTTTAGAGAACTGCATTGCCAAATATTATGCATGTCAGCCACACCTATGGTAGATGTACAGACTGTCCGGATGTCAATATCTGGTAATGCAGGAAAGCTGTACAGGTCATGGACAGGGGGCCGCACATATGGACAGTACACACTTTGGAGTAACCTACACAGTGTCTACCATACTTCTCAGCTGTACAGACCTATCGCACAATGTCCGGAGGTTTGCATCATAATTCTGGTCTGTATAGCATGAAATAGTGGTTGCCTAGCAATTCACTGGCAAATCACACAAGACTAAGGTCAGAAAATAATGACAGATTCTAGTGTCAGACTGCATACCCATAGCAATATGCATGCTAATGCAAAACCTGTTATTGAACCACTTTTCTAGGTTTGTAAGGCCAATACTTAGAAATGGTCCCTTCATTTAGGCCTCCATCCCACAATCACTTCTGGCTTTGTCCAGATGTCTGGCTCTCAGAAGGTGAGGTACTTGAAGATCAGTGTACTGCCAGTGTATAAAAGTCTGCCCCCTCTCTGTGTCAGCACTGACAACATGTCAGTGGCCAACAGCCATACCCCTGGAATGACAGAGGTTGTCACAGAAGGAGCACAAGTGTGCTTTGTATATCTGTTCTGCTTGTCCTAACATTGCATTTGCCTGCCAACTATTTGTCAAGCAAGAAAGGGTCATGTCAAAACCACAATGGCTAATTGTGAGGAAGCAGATATCAAACTCATAACAACAAACAAGCAATTACCAAACTGGTCTCCCAACTGTCTATGTTTGGCAGAACATGATTAACACCCCGTCCACATGTATGAGCCTTTGTCTGACTGCCATATTTTGACCTGTGCAGATGTCAGTCTGTGATGGTATGACAGCTAGGCCCACATGTAACCTCATATTAACATATAGCAACACAAATCATCTAAGGACCACAGCAAATGGAGAGGTGCAATGATGGACAACCTGCTAAATAGGTACACTCAGAGATGTGAATCCCACAACACTGTGTGCGATGTAATGGCATGTACCTTGCCCACATCAGAATTACAAATACATAACAGCATCCACTGTGGGCAAAGCCTGTGACTGGACTACAGGAGGACAAAGAGACACACATAAGGGGAAGGGGAACCATTGGCCAGGCAAATGGAGAATGTGCACACCAGAACAGAATGTGCAGTAACATAAGTGTCATGCAGTGTAAGGAGTCAGTAAACATCACCTGCAAATACACAACACACACCCATGTAAGTGGAGGTCTGCAACCAAACAAAATCCAAACAATGGACAACTCAGAGGCAAAATCACATGAGAACCCCACAAACCTACACACCACAGAACATGTAGACTCCAGACACAAGGGTCTAGTAAACACTAAGGCCTTACCCCAATCCCCAAACACCTACCCTATACAGATAGGCTAACAGCACTGGCCCTCTACCCCGTGCCATACAGACTATGCTCTGGTGACCCTGCCTGGCATACAAAGCAATCCAGACCCTGCCTCATACCTCTCATCTGTCCAGATTTTCACAGAATGTCTAGATTTCTGACTCATATTTTTGGTCAGTTCCTTATAAAATTTGTGGTTTTCTGGCAAATTACTGGGTTGATCTAAAGACTGAAGTCACTAAATAATGGCATACATTTGAGTTTCTGACTTCATATCCTTCAGAAAATGTATATTAAAACAAACTTTATTACTCTAACAACTTCCTAGGTTTATAAGAGCAATGTTTAAAATCTGTCCCTATTTTTCGGTCTTTGTCCCCCCATTTTGTTGTGCTTTGTACAGATTTCTTGCACAAAGAGGTTGAGAGGTATACTTTGCCTTGATGGGACTGTTGCACATCTGGAACTCAAGGCCCACTCTATCAACCTGTAGGAACAGCATCAACCTGGGCTGTGATATCAGTACGGCTTGTTGGTGTGGCAGATAAGTGTACCACACCCCCATCTGTGGAATTGACTACCTGTCAACAGCAAGTCAAGTGCCTCAATATCCCTAGTGATGTGCTTCCTGTATAAGTGCACATGAAACACAGAAGACAGTCCTGTGATCCCATCTGTGTCCCTGCTGAACAGGGGCTCTGTGTGCTGACATGTCTTAACATGGGCTACACTCTCATCTGTGTGGGTTATATGGGCTTCGGGGCCAATACCCTACTAATGTCATAGCAAACCACCAACCTATACACAACTGTGTGTCAGTGGTTCACCATATTACTCTGTACTGCTCTGCCACTGACATACCTGGAAGTCACAGTGCTATGTGGAATATACTACACATATAATGGACGTGTCTGCACAGTCGAATGCACTCTGTACTCACACCCATACCTCCCAACCTCTGACAGCAAGACATCTGGACAAGGTCAGAAATAAAATTGGGACAAAGGCACAATGATAGGCGCATGTTGTAAATATTGCCCTTACTTACTGAGAAAATTGGTAGGATGAGGGGTTTTGCATTAGTGGAAATTGTCTGAAGGTTATGTAGTCTGAAACAGTAATGTCTGTCATTATTTTGTAACATCAGTCTTCAATTATATGCAAGTAACTTGCCATAAAATCACATGTTTATGTAGACTGGATGAAACATCTAGGAAAACACCTGGACAATCTGCCAAAATTTGTACAGTTGAGAGGTATGGCCACACCAGGATATGACTCCTCAGGTAAGAAAGATACCACACAAGCAGGAGATCCCCAGCCAGTATATCACCAAGTTGCTGGACTGTTTACACAGCGTCATCAGTCAACTGGCTGTAGCTACACCTCCCAACTGGCCTTGTTGGGTAAGAATGTATATAACTGGGCTCATAATACTGGTCTGTGCATCATACATCTTGTATTCCTCTGGTAAAGCACTGTGATGATCTGAGGATGTCTGTCACTAGGTAATGACACAATACATTGCAGTGTCAGACTACAGATATGTCAAAAAATGTCTGCTAAACAGACCCAGTACCCCAAGGAAAGTCCTGTTTACTTCTGAGAGGTATGGCTGTAGCGCACAAAGCCCCAGACCAGAGTACACCTATCTCTGGAATGGAGTCCTACTCATACTACAGAAGGTCACACTGGGCATGCTCCTACTCTTAGAGAATCACAGGCCATGTTGGAACCCACATTGGACTATATGACTGTATTGTGTATATATGTCTTTGTATACACACTTATGTACACCTTAACTGTCCCTACACACACCCATCAGACAGGATTATCCTCAGCTAGCTGTAGGTGGCCCATATGTGATATATCTCCATCTGTTGCATGTCATACACAGACATATATAGGGTAACAGATAATATGTCAAGCATACACACACAGAGATGTGGGGAAGTGAGAGATAGACAATGATAGAGGGAGAGACAGAGGGACACACAGGCAGAATGCATCACACACACAGATACCCTGAATGGCATAGAGTAATGTCCTGCTGCG